>NC_091145.1:12915706-13230009 GCF_041381155.1 Argopecten irradians | reverse complement strand
ATATGATATAGACAGCTATTGGAGCAAATGATTCGGCAACTTGTAAACTATGGATTGTACAATCGAATTTGTGAAAACTTGTTAAGCCAACAAAATGTGTTTTTTGTTTTTAAGTTTTATTATATAATCTTCTGTTATAAGGGCAATGTCGTGTGTTGTCATAAGGTTACTAAGACCTTGAACTAATATCAATGGACATGTGTGATAAGAAATGGTATCATAAACTAAAAATATGTATTTCAGTTCGAGTTAAACTTCTTTTTCCAATACAATATAAACACGCTAGGTCAACGTTGCGGGCGGTTGTATTGTATATGTCCATTAATATTACAAAGGACACCGTCTAGGAGTCCTTTATGTTAACTCTCTTCCATTATCTATAGCAACTGTCCATTATTCCACAAAATAAGGAATTGTCTATCCTTGAACAAGATCGATTAAAAACCGCTGCTGTACAGGAAAAACAAACATGTCTTATTTGACTAACCAATAATTTTACATTTGTGTTCACTCACTTTCGCAATCAGTTTTACGTCCCCATCCTAGCTGTTATGTTCTGAAAATTAAATAAAAATATAATACATAGTCTTCGGCCTCTATTATTTGTTACATATTTTTGACTTGTAATTGACTGAGGAATAGAATTCTAGATTCTTGACTAGAGGTGGGATAATAGCAGTCTTTTAGCTCAGAATCTTCAAATCCTTTTCATAAATCTGATGATTATTGTTAAACATATACTTGTAGCGAACCTGTCTAATCTGAACACTGCTTTCCGTATATCCTATTTGTAATGCAACAATAGCAAAACAAAATTTTACAATCAGTATCGAACTTTCCTACAACCTGAATCAATCTGAAAAACTAGTTGCTAACATGTGTGTCCGGAGTTAGACAGGTTTTGTAATGCAATGCTATCCATAGCAATCAGATTATTTTTTTAATCAATCTATAACATGCGTATGGTCGATCCTTTTATGGGATTATAAAAACAGTATGTTTAAATTGTTTAGGGAAAAATTCACCTTGCTTGTATGTATTTGATGTAACGTTAGACAATGCAATGTATGTCAATCTTTGGATGCGACGATAAATTGGTGTTTCAAACAGGCATCACAGCTGCGGTACTTCCAGTACATGTTATATCATGATGGCCAGCTGCGTAAGGAATAATATCACTATCCAGATGTTCAAAAAACTGTTGTACCTCCCCAAAGGTAAAACTAAATGATTGTGCATGCAAGCTACAAAACATTACCTTAGTCCATTATTGTGTCACAGGTGAGTGAACACCTGATGCATAATTCCTGAATTGGGATGTTCCCATTTCTCAAACAGGGTAAGCAAGGTTTGAGACAGTGGTAAAGAACTGGGTTTTTAAGTAGGATAAATTCCTCAAACTTTCATATTAGAGAGAATGGATTGTACCTCGCCCTGCGGCTCGGTACTATCCATTCTCTCTAATAACTGGACAGGTTTTCGGAAATTATCCATTACTATAATATAAACGGGAAGGTACAAATTTATCGCTATGTGCTCTTTGATAAGGTAGCCCACCTACCCTTTCCGAATTAAGGCTGGAGCAAATTTTTTACATGGGACAGAATGTATAAAAGTCAAGATCGATAATCTTTTGTAGAAGTATTAACCATTATTAAACTAACCGTTTAATACTACATTTAATCACCTGAACTGATTTGTTTATTAATAAATAAAATGATTTATTTACAGTAACGCGGGACGTATTATTTTTCCCGCCGACGTCCTAAATACCACGCGGTAGTTGACATTTCACTGCGCCAACGGCAAAACAGCGAATTGACTTCTGCTGTTTTCATATATTACGCAGGGAAATCTTGCATATGTTTGGTGTCAGTAAAACCTATTTAGGTGTCATCTCGGTTTGCTTTAAAGTAGAACAGTATAGAATTATTCCATTCATGAAGACGAATCTATTCTGAAGAAATTGAATGGCCTATTTAAGATGCTCCACCGCCGACAGAGCATAAATGATATTCATCATTTGAACAATAATTAGTGTTTAATCGTGTATACATAAGTCTAATTAACACAAAAATTAATATGAAATAATTTATTTTGCCTTTGGGTCATGAGCAATCAGTATTTCATTTCATATAGGATATAGTGCCACGGGATTTTTCCGGGATGCAATTAATTATTTTTATAATTTTAACTTGAAGTAAAATTAGAAGCTCAAACTTTTCAATGGCGGTAATGGTGTAAAGTAAGTAACTTTTGTAACCGAAAAAAATTACTAAATCGTCTGCTGCTGTTTTTGATAATGAAAATATACCATTTGGTGGAGCATCTTTAATGTGAATAGGTTTTGATAGTTTAATGGCCTTTTCATGCGGTTGTTGTGCGTCAACTGTAAGAATCAGATAACGAAACATTCCAATGATAACAATATCTCAGATTTTTCATTTTTTTTATTATGGAAATAACAAAAGGTAAAATTTCTAGAATATAAAATATAGTAACAATGCGTTTTTAAAAGAAATGTCTTCGACAGGATCTTGGGAAAACGCATAATGATTTCGATAACATATACCTAAAGCAAAATTCCGTAAAAAGATCCATGTTTTGTCTTTTTGAAAATTGAAAATAATTCCACAAGAATAAAATAACATTCGAAAATTGTCGTATTACACCTCATAACAAACTTTTCAGAAATATGGAATTAAAACATATATGTGTCTGCCGACTCCAATAAAAACCTTTAAATAAAAGTTTTAGAAAAAAATAAAAATGGTTATATTTTCAAATGGGCTCATTTGATATAGATATTCTCTAATGTTTTATTATAACAACTTTAAGATTTGTTTATCATTTTTTTTTATCATTTTCTGATCTTTTTAATGTGATGCAGCGAAAAATCATTCTATGAACAATAAATCTACCAACCTTATCATTAAACAATTGTTATCACTCTTTCTTATTGTATGTCAAGTCTCAGGTTTATATATACATACCAAATATATCTTAGAATATAGAAACAACAATCCATCTGGGATAAAAGCATATGTTAAGTATACTATTATGTTGTTATAAAAATTGCAACAAGGTGTTGCATGTCTAAATCCCACCTTTGAAACAAAAAGTTTGTAAATCATAGTTTAAAATAACAACTTGATTAACATGCAGACGTGCTCGATATATATACTGAGGCTAAATGTGATAAAAAGGCTTAACTGCTATCTCGAAGATTAATTTCCTAGTTACATCTATAGTCATCCTCGATACTTCAGGTGTTACCATTCTTCTATTATGGCTTGGTTGAGAGGGCACTATTGCATCATAGTATTGTCGAGGAATCGAATCCCATTCATCACGAGACAGTTAATAAATATTCACTATCGGTAACATTCTCAAGTATTTTTAGTAAATCTCCAATACCTGAATCCGAAAATCTGACATAAGACATGATACTTCTTTTTAAAACGATCAATATGTCATGTTATTAATTTACTTTATCAATTCATAGTTTACATTAAAATGAGAGTGGATAAAAACACATTTTTATATCTGCAAATTGTACTGAATATCTTCTCGGCCTCGATTTCCCTCAGCAATTTTACTTTGACAGGATAATTTTCTTTGAAAACAATGATGTGTCTAAAGTATTTCTCTAATATTCTGAATAATCGTTTTATCTTGATATTAAAAAGGCAGCCTATTAATGGTTATAGATGGAAAGCTCCGCCTGAACATCCTCCACCTCAATCACCACATCCACCTCCACCTCCACCGCCACCGCCACCACCGCCACCACCGCCACCACCGCCTCCAGAGTCGCCTCCACAACCTCCAGAGTCGCCTCCACCACCTCCGAATCCGCCGCCACCTCCGAATCCGCTACCACCTCCGAATCCACTGCCTCCGCCGCTACAGTCCCCGCTCCCAAATCCACCGCTACTTCCAAATACACCGCCTCCAACGCCACAGTCGCCGCCTCCAAATCCGCCATTTCCACTTCCATTAGTACTTGCCACATGTACTCCAGTGGGTGTGGTATAGTTAGGGGGAGGGATGTAGGCGGTGCCTGCAACCGGTGTGAATCCCTGATTGGTGTAGGGCTGCACTCCTGGTTGTGCTATATAGCCCGAACTGACGGTATCTGTGAAAGAGATATGACAATAGGTAAAAGTGAAGGTATAGACTACGCATCAGATGATGTATGTTTAATTCCATCTTCGCATATTACAGAGTTATCTGCCCTTGCGGTTAGGTATGGATTGTGACGTCATGTGTTTGCTGTCGTAACGTCATATACTTTTCAGAAAAAACGATAGGAATTTCGTTCACAAAACAATGACGTCACAATGGATACCTACCCGCAAGGAAGGTAACTATGTAATAAAATAAGACCGAATTGTCATTCCAAAATAATGTTTTGTTTTATGATAATCGTGCTTGCTCTTTGTTTATATACGTATTCTATTCAAGTTTACATTACATTACATACATTATCCTTCATGAACATTGAATTTTGCATGAAATGTACATCCTACACTTGGTTCAAGACGTTATCTATTATCTTTATAGTTTACATGTATACCTCTTTTCTTATTGAAATCAATTTTATTAATTTGCATTATGTCAGTGTTTATCTGTCATATCATGTCTTGCCTTTTTAGCATATGTGTATATTACACTCCTGCAGTGTATTGATACTCTATTTGTAACACTAGTGTGATATACAAGTGTTCAATATAAACTATTTTGTTTCCTGTGACTATGTTTTCAACATAGATCATAACATTAGAGTATTTCTTTGTCATTGTAAAGTGATGTTTGTAATATTATAGTTAATATTTATACATTATTTACATGTATGTTTGTTGCAACAAAAGCACTATAATTGTAATGTTGTACTTAGATCTTGAGCGCTTGATTTTATGATTAACAACATGGTTCTTAATGTTATAATGCAATGCTAATTAAACGTGAATGTTTTTGGTTTAATCAATGTTTCACATAAATTCCCCTTTTAATGTCATAGGTATATAAAAAAGTGTTTTCAAACTGTGGGAATTCGTCATAACTCGATACAATTGAATAATGACATAAATGCTTAATATCGATTTTTTAAAATTCTTGATTAAATAATGTTAATGTACGAAACAATCGATTTTTAAAACTATACCAAAATCAAAATGCAAATGTCAATATCTCCATTCCATTCTCGAAGTTTGTCTTTCTTCATAGAGGAATGAAGAAAACAGAATTAGCCAATGAGAAAGTCAGATTTAGTATGAAAATAATTAAGTTAAACTTACGTGTATTTACATAGGTGATAGGAGCTCCCGTTCCTTGTGTTGTAATGACCTGCCCAGGTATCGAACGTCGGTTAGCATTACAACAACACACACAGATAAGTACAATTAACCCTATAAACAGAGCCAATCCGACTAGACTACCTATGACAATCCCAGCGATGATACCACCAAGATTTTGGTTCCTAAAATGTAAAACAAATGAGAAAATGTAACCTTACATGTAATATGAAATTTTTGTAAGCGAGTTCAATGATTCAATGTGCCTTGACCTTTAGGCGAGTGGAATACCAGATTAATTATGTGGAATACCCACCAGCGGATGTAAACTTTGCTAATGTATATTGCAAAAGTTGTATTTCCACATGTGAAATTTTGAAAAAAAAAAAAAAAAAAAATTGGCATTTTTTTCGGCTTTGTTTCTCCTTAATAAAATTATTGTTCCATTTTTTTTTTAATTTTCCGACGAAGGCAAGAATGTAGTTTAATGATTGAATAGTATGGGCAAATGTAGCGGCAAAAATCATACGACAACTGCTTAGTAGATACAGCTATGTATTCAATACATTGTTGATTATTAAAAACAAATGTCATCATACGTTTAAGTCATTGGCAATGTCACTATTCTAATAACCTACAGATCATGGTCATCACTGTAATCAAATATCCTGGATTTGTGTGAGCAATATTATTTCAAACATCACACTTTGTTAACTAATTGTGGTCGGTTTTGCTGGTTTTGGCGCAAAAATACAATAACGATACAAAATGGAAACTTCTAACACAGACTAAAATATTTTCCACATGGTGACTATTTCATAATTTTAATTGTTTGCAATTGAAAAATTCTTGATAAAGCGTAGATTATAGAAAGGAGAAAAAGAAAATATAGAAATATAAAATAGAAAATCTAAATGATGCTTTCAAAGTATCCCTTTTTAAGTTATTATAATCTAAACATATTTTGATTAGTTTTACAATACATTGTACTTGTGTGTGGTATGTAAAAAAATTATTAAATATAAAAAATAAATCAAAACACATTTAATCACTATAGATGATAATTCTCCTTTATAGCCAATAATATCTTTCCAATAAAAATGCATCTTAGCTGGTGAAACTAAGATATACTTATTGGATGGTAAAGTATCGCATCGACGACATAATTTGGATGTGGTTTAAACATCCTCAACAAAAGAACTTACAGAAGTTGATAGATATCTGAGTGATAGTGTGTACTCACCAATTGTCGTAGTAGTAGTCGTAGTAGTCATAGTTCTCACAGCAATAAACGGTACTATAACCACAACAGCCATTGTCACAGGTAAAGGAGGAACTAGAGTACACCAGTCGGTCATAGTAATAGTTGTAGCTGGAACTTGTAGAGTAGCAATCGTAGGCCAGGGCTAATCCTAAAAAGAAAACATCAACTTCGTTGATATAATGATAAGAACTATCAAATTGAGAGAACTACTTTGGAAAGTATCCTCCATCATTTTACTCTCAGATCATTTATGCAAGTACACGTGGAAAGGTGATGCATTTACAATAAAAATCAATGTTTGGTTGCTGAAGTCCATAATTTATACATATGTATTTAACTGTTGTAATAACACAGCATACTACTTATCGATTTTGAACGTTTGAAGAAAGCAACCAAGATAACAAATGGTCGATATATATATATATATATATATAAACTGCATGAAATGAAATATTTCCCCGTTCAGCGTTTTAACCTACCTTTAATATTTAAACAGACAAATATTACGACAAACATGAATATCTGTCTTTGACGCAATAGTTTTGATACCAATCAACACCTTTCAAACTTTTCACTCGCAACTCGCCTTTCAAAAGTTAAAATCGAGGCAATTTGTTAATTTACACTATGTGTGTTTAACATATATATCAAAGCTCGACAAAGAACATGCATAATGTCATTTATGTGGATAACCTGTCGCTATTGATGGCGTATTAAAGAGAGTAAATGAAACCACTGTCAACATGACTAAATCAACAGACTACAACGCAAAAATGAAAGTAAATGTATAACTATTGCAAATATTTAAAAGGTTTATCGATTTTTCGTCCCAAGGCATGTCCACTGAAGCGTAACGTCGAACAACAAGCTTTAAGATATGATGGACCATATACAGGACAGTTAAATATAGAGACAGACAACATTTAACATTAGTAGACCAGCTGATGTGAGCACACATCACACATGCTGGCATACTAATTTCACAATATGAAAGGAAAATAATAATAATATTAAAAAAAAAAATTGCTGCTGTAATATTCAGTACAGTATTTGATACATCATCACTGGTATATATTGTTGGTTAACTGCAGACACTCTTCAATCAACCATGTTTACTTAAGTTACAAACAGAGTTAATGAACATTATTCAATCAATCGAACAAATGTGAGGACTTAAGTTAAAATCTCACCTGTTCCGGTTAGGAAGAGGAGCAGTTTACCCAGTGCCGCCATGTTGGATCTACAAATGTTTACAATACGTCCTTGCCAGTTATTTTTAGCTCACAGCTGATTCGTAATAGTTAGTTGCGGATGAACTAATGTATACACCCTAGGAGAACATTATTTAAATCACTTGAAATATGTGTGTACCGAGTACTTTAATTATGGCAACGTGACGGTGACCGTCCTAGGTAAATTAAACTCCAAAGCATCTGAATACAGTATAACACCTAGCGTTAGTAAGAGTAGAGTTTTATGTGTTACAACTTTAAAGCAAGATTTTTGTTATTTTATGGCTGTATATAAACACTCCTAACATACAAAGTGTTTTTATAGTATCCGGAGCCAAGAGACTCGATATAATTTGATATCGTAGTAACAAATATATTTTTCTTGTCATTTCATGTCATTGGTTGTATAAGCCGATGATGACCATAACTATACTTTTATTATGTGTTTATTGACTGAACGATTGATAGCTTATGTCCCACTTTAAATTTTATCCAGGACAAGGCATAAACCTAAAATGGGACCCCCAAAGAAAAGAAAAAAAACCAACAACATAGTAATGCTGGAAAAAACAGTATTAATCGATAAATTGTGATTGCGCAATAAAAATTGCTCGCCTTTAATAGAGAGTATTATTTTGAATATGACGATTGTGGATAAAGGATGAATTGTCCTTAATATATAGTATTATATTGAATATAACAATTAAGAATAAAGGATGAATTGTCCTTAATATATAGTATTATATTGAATATGATAATTGTGAATAATTCTCATCCGGTTTATGAAGAACTAGATTAAACAATCACAGAAGGTGAAATATAAGCTTCAATAAAAAATCTTAAGAGAAATAAATCATGTGGTGGAGACACAATCCTTAACGAGCTCATTCTAGATTGTATGAAAGGAACTTCTATTTTTTATCACTAAAATATTTAATAATGTTTTCAAATCCGGATATTTACCTAAAGCCTGGTCTACAGCATGCGTTGTACCAATTTTTTAAAAAGGGAACGTTGATGACCCAAATAACTATAGGGATATTTCTTTGCTATGTTGTCTAGGAAAATTATTTACGGCGGTATTGAATCAAAGATTACTGAAATGGAATAATGAACACGTAAAATCGCTGATGCACAATTTGGATTTAAACCAGGTTTTCCACAGTAGATGCCATATTCGCATTGCAAACAATAACCAACAAAACACTTAAAAACCAAAAAAGACTGTACTGTTGTTTCGTGGATTACACGAAAGCATTTGATTTAATTGAAAGAAGTTGTTTATGGTCAAAACTTTAAAGATTGGAATACAACACATATACAGTTTTTATGTAAATAACATTGAAATGAAATTTATTTCAGAAAATTGTCCATCAATAAATAGGTCTCTTAAACTTGTTTTTACATATGTATGCAGATGATACTGTTTTGATAGCTGAAACTCCTGAAGCATTACAAAAACAACTGGATGCTTTATATGCATATGATCTTGAATGGAAACTAAATCTTAATGCTTCCGAAACCAAAATCGTTATTTTTCGA
Organism: Argopecten irradians; assembly: GCF_041381155.1. Classification (NCBI taxonomy): domain Eukaryota; kingdom Metazoa; phylum Mollusca; class Bivalvia; order Pectinida; family Pectinidae; genus Argopecten; species Argopecten irradians. The sequence continues at coordinate 13,220,674 of NC_091145.1, read as the reverse complement.
AATGGCGGAAATATAAAAGATTCTGAAAATTGGACAACCGTGTTATGGAAATTTTAAACCAATTTAACTATTTGGGAATATTGGTGAATTTTAACAGAAAGCTTAATATCACACAAAAACACATTGCTAATCAAGGGAGAAAAGCTCTATTCGCTGTCACCAGTAAATTTAAGAAAAACAATTTTAATATTAGCACATAATGTTCAGTATTTGATACATACGGCAACAGCATACTTGAATATGGAAGAAAGATATGGGGTTTTCATAAGTCATCAGATATTGAAAAGCTTGATTCATGTTTTTGTAAACGCCTACTTGGAGTTAAACAAAATGCTTGTAATGATTTTGGTTATTATGAGCTTGGTAGAGAACCACATTATATGAAAAAAAAAACAACTAAAAATTATGAAATATTGATTAATATTAAAGGAATCTAATAACTGTATTTTGAGCATATGCTTGGAAGAACGATTAGCTATGAATGACGACTGGACTAATAATATCAAAACTGAACTGGATAAACTTGGTCTCACTTACATTTGGAATACCAATACATTAAATGGTAATAAATATGAAATAATAGAATATCGTTTTAAAGATTGTTATTAACAAGAAATGAGATGAAAAATTATAAATTCTACAAAAGGTTATTTATACAAACATATAATAGACAATTTCTGTATGCAATACTATTTATTAAAACCAATTGATAATCTATATAAAAGGTCTATAACAAGAATCAGATTGTCGTCACATAATTTAAAAATTGAAAATGGTCGATATCATAGTATAGAAAGGCGACAGAGAAAATGTGAATACTGTAGATGTAATGAAATTGAAGATGAATTTCATTTTATATTGCAATGTCCATTTTATTTAGAAATCAGAAAAAAAAATATATAAAAAAGTATTATTTCAAATATCCCAGTGTTTTCAAACTTGTGCAATTATTAAATAATGTTAAAGAACTAAACAATCTTGGAAAATACATGTATCATGCATTTAAGAAAAGAAATTTAAATCGTAATTAAGTATTTTATAATGCCAGACGAGTGCTTATATCTTGTATATATGTTCATGTATGCTTACTTGTATTGTTAAGAAATATACCAAACATGAATTCAATTGTGTATGAATTAGTGTCAAATATATCTTGACATAATTTTCAAATTATACATGTACGTTAGTGCAATTTGTTGTCAAAAATACAATTAGAGAAATGGTTTCATTTTGTAGAGTTTAACAATCACTCTCCTGTATAATTGTATATTGTAACCATGTATGTATGTATGTTTTGCCTATGGGCCGTAAGGTCTGCGGAATAAAAAAAACTTGAATAAATAATGAATTGTCCTTAATATATAATGTTATATTGAATATGACGATTGTGATTATTTTGAATAAAGGATGACGTCCTTGAATAATTCATGGTCCGTGTCTTTAATCGATAAGCTGTGTCTTGATTCCCCCCACATAACACTAACACAGAAGTGCTAGAGACTACAAAATGTGAAGTGGTCAAAGTTCATCTCCAATTTTACCGTGCTATAAAGAACTGAGAACCTCGGATGAACACTATATTAGTTATTGAAACTAGAATAGAGGAAAGATCTAAAATAAGGTAATAATGTGTAACAACAAATCTGATTCATCTACAATTAATTTATTAAGTGAAATGCGTTTTTAGTGGCACAGTGACGTAAGACAATTCGGAGGGGGAAGGGTGTCTCGTATGTCAGCCCATTTTAATGATTGTAACATTTATAAATAGAAATTCTGCGTCACCTGATCACCTGCGTCTGGTGAACAGATACCGATATCGCTTAGGTGTAATATTCCTTTGAGTCATTTACCTGTAGCAAACAATAACAGAAGAAATAAAATGAAGTAAGGGGACGTAACCTCTGGATAAATCAATTTGTTAGATATAAAATATAGAACGTCACCGTTTTATTTGTTTTATTTGTTTTTTGAAAAAAATAAATGGGACGGGGTAAAACAGAATAATATTTTAATAGTAAATATCAAAGTGATTCTTCATTTAAAAATACAAATCATATATGAATCTCCGCCATATACATGGTTTATAAAGTTAGTTTTACAGTACCTTATTCTAGAAAAACTTTCTTCAAAATCAACACAGTAATAGTGTAAACCAAATATTACCAGTCATAACGTGGGATAAAAAATCGACTCGATAGGATATATTCAGACAAACAACATTAATGATGGGAGGTCCTCCAGAATACAGTAAGTTTTGTCATGGTATATCCGTATACATATCCAATGGCAAGTCTGTGTCAACAAACAAATAATAGCATGATATTCATCCGTAAGAAATACGAGATATATACAATAGCTATCCCTCCATAGCAGCTTTTAATTTTATGTACACAACACGTCATTTTATCACTATCTTTAAACTCATATCCTCTCTTTTGCGATACAAATTGCTTACTAATTTTGATGGGGATGATATTTCCACAGGATATCATTCTGTTCGATAAAAAATAAACCGTGAGTATAAGAGTTGATTTTAATTCGTTGAGATTAATGGCCCCTCTCTTTTTGGAGTTACAATCACTACATCTTAACCAGCAAAGACCAAAGGCCTCTATCTCCTCCTCCTTCACCTCCTTCTTTATCTCCTTTGCAAACTTCTTTCATTTCCCTAGAATCGCCACTACCATCTGCGTCGCCGCCGCCTCCACCACAGTCGCATCCCCAAATATATCTCCGCCGCCGTATCCACCGCCGACGCCATCATGTTTCGCCATCGATATGCACTCTAATGGGCGTGGTATTGTTAAAGGACGAAATGTAGGTCGTTGTGACTGCAGCCGATGTGACCTATATAGCCCGAAATGACGGTATCTGTAAAAAAAACATCCAACGTACATATTAAGAATCCAATAATATTCTTCAATTAGAACATTTCTCTTTGATAAAAGATACTATTAATAATAATGCACGTGTACATTTAATGATGTTGAATTAATGTTTAGGTATCCTAATCTTCATGAACATACTACATAAAAAGTAAAATTGTCTGATTTCTAACAAACAAAAAAATTCATAAAGTTAGCTTTAAAAGTAAGTTGTGCATTAATTTAGAATTATATATTTAAGACAACCTTGAATTTAAGTCTACATTAATGTGGTTGCATCAAAATCATGTTAAGGAAAATTTGGTGCAATAGTTGAATAGTTAGACCATGTTTCTTATTTACGAAATGACAATGATTCGGAAATTATAAATATAATTGTTAAAATCCCACAGTGTGCGCGCTAATTGACATCGACACTGAATTGTCGATTTTAGACACCTTTCCAAAGTTTAATTAGACATGTTCATTTAGTAACTTTTACAAAGTGTGACTAAACATACATTCATTTAGAAACTTTCCAAAGTTAAATTAGACATGTTCATTTAGAAATCTTTCCAAAGTTAAATTAGACATGTTCATTTAGAAATCTTTCCAAAGTTAAATTAGACATATATTCATTAAGAAACCGTTACAAAGTTTGATTACACATATATTATTACTCACTATTCTCTTATCGTATGTTACAAAACAACACATGCAGTATGCCTACCAAGAGTACATCGTGAGTTTTGATTTATCATATTGAAAACGTACGCTATCATAACCTAGTAAAAACAGAACGTTATCCAAACACCAACACAAAACGCATGCAGTATATAATGTAACGAAAACAGGCATCACCATTACCGATCAGTATTGTGGCTAGACAGATCTATTGCTAAAACGTTTCCCTAAAAGTTCATGTTGAAAAAAGAAAGGTTCATCTATGATCCAGACCCTAATTTTTATTGAATTTACTTGATCTACACAGGCAATATTTCTGTACGTGAATTTCACATGAACCAGGGCAAAAACGTGACATTAACATGGAAAAAATTCAAATGAAATTTCTGTGAAATTCACGTGAAAAAATATTGCCTGTGTATTTCAAGTAAAGTGGGTTTCATATTACACTAAGCTCAGCGGGTGTGTGCACAAACACATAAGAAATGTGCTATTTTGGTTACAAGCATGAAACTTAGTATGCTTCTAGATAAATATATTATAGGTAAATTAAGATTATGAGCCAACTGAAATCATGTCTATTTTTAGCTTAATGCGCCATTCAAGATGGCTGCCATTCAGAATTTTCGCGAAAATAGAAAAATCTATATAGGATTGTCAAATATCAGTTAAATGTTACTAAAGAGTTTCCAAAATGCAGGAAATGATGCGTGTGGTATGATAGATTCCAAATTATTTAATTTCAATACCACCAGAATTCAAAACGGCTGCCAAAAAAGGTGATATTAATTGCATTTCCCAAAATCAGTGTCCCATTTTCAACATTACCTATTTTTTTCAATTCTTTGGTGGCTTATTGTTTTCAACGTGATCCCAGTACCATTCCGCAATAGGCAAGACTTTTTCTTATATTGAACGCACTTTCGGTTGTGCCATAGTCAAAATGGACGCCATATTGAATTTCTGCCAAAACTTAAAAATACCAGTCATTTATCGAACATTTAAAATAAGATGCTATTCGGAATTGTTTTTATCACGCCTACCAAGCATTATCTTAAAAATAACGAAGGTGGTTTTTATTCTGTAGATGTTTTAGAAATGATGCTTTATTTTAAATTCTTGGGTACACAATATCTTAAATAATCAAGATTTCTTTGATGTATTCTATCGTTCTGCATTTTTGTCAGCACGTGTACCTCGCATATATAGGGCAATTATGTAAACAACATGATGTTTAACGAAACTAGCTACATGTTTTTTAGTCTAGATCACACAAACTATGCGATAAGGTTACCTGCCCATGTCATAAATATGGTTGTACTGTGAAAAATGCATCCAGAAATAACAAAAGGAAATTTCGTAATGCATAAAACGGCCATTTTCGTCCATTGCAATGGATCTGGCTCATGATCACACTAATGCTATAATCAAGAGCGAACGATGTGCTATTGAATTTAAACCAAATCCCTGAGCTTTGACTTGCAGGACCAGAATTAATCATAATCACAACGTAATTCGAAACATTCATTAAAAACCCCAACAAAGATAAATAAACACATAGAACAAAATAAGTCATCACAAAACGCGTTTGTCAAACATGCCCGAAACTCGGTTGATGTTTTAACTAGAATCCATTCTCATAGAGTCGTGATCTTATAAGACTTGACACAAGGGACATAGCCGACTCGTTGATATTCACATAGTTCAGAATATAGACAATGAATTTAAAGGCAACCAACATTTTTAGGCCTTTGCTAAAGATCACCTCGTGGACAGATCAAACGCAATTGCAGAGCCAATAAGAAAGAACAAACTGGCCAAATTCAGCCAATTACTTTTCTTAAGATTTAAACAAGTTTGCAAATATCCTCATTGAAAACATAATTACTTTTCTTAAGATTTTAAATCGCTTGCCAGTCAAGACCTAGCTGAGAACCATGCCTGTCCACCATCACTCTCTCAACTTAAGTAAGGTTTGAAATATGATCTTTCTACCTCGAGACGTATGTGGAACCTCTGGAAACAAAATATTTGACGGAGCAGTTATAGTAAACATCCTCAGATTAGGTTGTGTCATAGCACTCGAAAACTACGCAAAATATGTTTTCCCTGTCTTATCTGTGCAAGAACTCCTCTCGCCTTGCAATCATAAGGAAGGCAACACGAGGATGATCATTCATATGACAGATGCTGTTAACGAAGTGTATGAAAAAATTTCCCATCCAAACAGTGGACAGATACAGAAGTTGATGCCTTAGTAGTAGCAGCTGTTACCAAATTCAGCATCAGCGAAGTATGGGTGGCCTTTGAAACTTGGAATTATCGATACATCCCTGCTCAGGATACTGCCTCCGCTTGTGGCCCTGAGAAATCATTAACCCTTCCATTATTCCATGCCTGCACCAGATATGTCACTGTATCGGCTTTTAATACACAATGCAAGAAAACTGCTTGGGATACATATAAGATATACAGAGAAGCAAATCAGGCATTTCCAACATTATCAGTGGGACCAGAATATATACCAAGTCAGGTTTTCAGTACATTAGAAAAGTTTGCACTGCTAATGTATGCTAAAGTTATGCTAAAACCATAGATGTTTACATAGAAAGGCAGAACTCTGGACATGATCCCTGCATTTGAGCAGCACACCAAAAGTGCAACATATCAGGGAGTATATTGATGGCAAAATGCAACCAAAGCGATCATGGACTAACTGAGTCCTGACAAATGGGGATGGGTCATTAAGGATGGTTGAAAGCCGCTATGGACGATGATACCGGCTTCATGTTGGTTTGAGAATGTTAACTGTAATGCAAACTGAAGTATTATCACGGCAACATATTGTTAAGTCGAATTAGGTCTTTTCTTGAATGTGAAACTTGAGAACGGTCTTCAGAGTAAGTGAAGACATGTATATTAACATCTTACATATAGACTGACAGAAAATATTTGCATTGTGGTATTTGGAAGCGTGGTTGGTATTCTGCGGTCGCCTTTCACCCTTCAAATTCCACAATGATTCGCATTTCTGTGACAAGAATGCTACTCCAATAACAAAACCAAACGCAAATCCTTTCACGACTAGGAGTTTCTGTTTAAGTTGAATTAAGCCTCCTTACTTCTATCAGATTCGAACTATACAATCGTTTCTTGAATGTGCAACATGCAACTGGTAAAGTCAGCTAAATTTTAACAGACAGACTGGTAGTAAATGCTTAAATTGATGTATTTGGATACTTACTTGGTTCCTATACATTACTCTATGGAAAATCTGCTAGAAATCCCTAATACCATCATGCATATAAAATAATATCTGATACATTTCCAACAAAAAATTGAAAACAGGAGTTTCTTTTGTGAAATAGATGACCCTATCTGAGTGTCTGAGTCAATCCTTTGTTTGAACTCGGACATGATCCACATGGGTCCATTATATTTGACGACTATTCCAATCAAAAGTAAAGATATCATTCTAGTGAATATATTATACAATCGGTCTTTATCAATTCATAACTTGAAATGTAAAATATGGTCCTATATTGCGTTTTGCTGACTCAGCATTTTGTTGTTTTGATGACAATAATGCAAAGTCTTACTTTATAACATACTTTCGGTGTACACTAAAACGATTTTCTACCATTGTTTGGTATTTTTATTGAAAACGACAATGAAAAGGTTCATATATTAGAAGGAAATTGATATTTTTAGTGCTTGTAGCGGCCATTTTGAAAAATGGCCGCCATATATGTCTAGGATTTTTTTTAAGTGGCTCCTAATCAAAATTCACTCAGAACATGTTTCTTGACATATATGCCAAGTTTCATGCTTGTAACCATAATAGCACAATTGTGTCACCAATCCGCCGGGCTATATAATTTATTAACTGCAATCATCATATAAAGAACAATAAACAGACATCTTCCCTTGCGACATGCATATGATAGACAGGTACCACCGTATACCACATACTCTTACCTCAATGTACGTTACTCCACCTGAAGATGATTTAGTATTTACTATTTTTGGAAAACATCAATCGATGATGCAATATATCCAAGATTGTATGGGATCAACTAATCTGAACTATTTGACATATTTTAGTTTCCCCAGAAATTATAAATGAATATAGAAAATACCACCACGTTAAAAAGATACACATAAACAATAGTTGAGAAGATTTTGATAAAATGTTTTCTAATTGATAGCATACAAAAAGATAATGAAATGCGTGAAACAGATTAATGCAAATAGAAATTCACGTCAAATGATATATTGTCCCGATTTATAAGGACTTATGATTCATAAGGACTTATGAGGAAAAAACCTAAAACAATGTTTTGTAAAGATACTTGCGTGTATTTACATAGGTGACAGGAGCTCCCGTTCCCTGTGTTGTAATGACCTGCCCAGGTATCGAACGTCGGTTAGCATTACAACAACACACACATATAAGTACAATTAACCCTATAAACAGGGCCAATCCGACCAGACTGCCTATGACGATCCCAGCGATAACGCCAACTACATTACTGGACCTGAAGTAATACATACACATATTAATTATCGACAATAATTCATTAATTATTAAATTAGCACAATGTATAACCTCAACAGTAAGTATTTGGGCTTCAATTGCCTGGTGCCTTGCCAGATCTGTCAATACAAATGTAAAGTTTATTTTTATCTAAAACAAAACTCAAATTTTAAGAAACTAATACGGGCTACAGAATGCCGGGATAATATAACTTGTTGTGTGATTTACTATGTGGATGCATAAAGAATAAAAAAAGAAATATATAAAAAAATTGTAAAAAAAACCCACACAAAACAAAAACCCCATCATTTTGATATGTTACACAGATTAATAAACTCGTCGTCAATTATTCTGCACTTGTGCTAACATTTATTTACAATGATCCCAACATCCTAGGTTGTAATAATGTCTTAATGAGAATTATGATTACAATGTATAAGACATTTTATTTGATCATGATGACTATTTCCAAATGGAACAGAAGCTATGTGATTGTTGCCTTTTCTGAAAGCTATCTTCATTGAATGAAGGTAACTTGATCTGCTCAGAAATTATTCGTTAATTTCAAAATAAAGACTACATTTGACAGGTAACTTTAAAATCGAAGTGAATACCTACAGTCATCCTGGACGGAATTAAAATTACCTACACATTTGTATGGTTTTAGTAGTTTTAAGTTAAGTGAGTTGTCTATTTCCGGTTCCGGTTTGTACTCACACATAATCAGCGTAGCTGTAGTAGTCCACGAAGCTATCCTGACAACAGTAGACTGGGTCGTACCCACAGCAGCCATGGGGGCAGTAGAAAGGATAACTCGAGTATTGTTCACTTTTATAATATTCGTTATAGTAGGAAGTTGTAGTGTAGCAATCGTGTGCCAAGGATACTCCTGAAAAAGAAATACAATGTTTTTACCACCATATTGTTAAAGCAATACATATATGTATACCATTTATTTTATATTCTTACTCCACTCCAAAGACGTGATGCCATTTTATTTTAATGAGTGGCAAATTGCGACTGCGAAGTCGGCGAGAATTGTCATTTTCGTAGGCGAATAGTTGAATCCATCCGCGAAAATAATTTTACCTGATGCCTACATTAACCTGATATAACGCACCTTAACATTAGACTAGGCTTATATTATGTATCGATGAATACCAAATGCCGAATTCATTTACCAATTTACATTACCGACTAACAAATTTCACACCAATTCCTCACTTGTGTTTCGAAAACGTTCTGTGTCAGTTACGTGCTTGTTTTGCAAATGTCTCGCTTGGCTTCCAGACTTTGCATTTCAGAAAATGTGTTTATACAGACATTATAAAATTTTACGGGATAATACAACATGTGCATAAACTATAAATATGTATCAGAAACAACATAAATATATTATCGCGTATCACTGTCTCCGCTGATCAAGCTGTCTAACTGTTCGTGGTGAGGTAATTTCCGCTCTGTACTTATATAGTTTAATTATTCGCATGTCAAAATAAGAACTTGTACTCCATGTTTGTGCATGGCTATTTAATAAATTATAAAGAAACAAAAAGTTTCAAACCACAAATGGTTCAGGGTTTACTCTGAATTTCATACTTTTAATGATAATACTGCAACAGATATGTCGATTTGGTTTAATGCTGGGATGACAAAGCATATTTACTGAAGCGTACATCTGTTAAGTACAACGTATATGGGCTAAATACGGGACGATATTAGCAAAAACTGGTATTAGACCATGGCAGACCAGCTGTTGTATATAATTGAATACGAAATATACAAGTGGTTTTTTTTCAATAGATTCATCTATTCATTTTACTAAATGTAGTTTTACATCCAGGCAAATAATAAATAGTGCTGCATCACTATTCAATTTTATGAATATATATGTGATAGTGCACCCACCCAAACATTACCTTATCAAAGATTTCAGAGACGTGTTAGGTAACTACACAATACACATATACAAAGCATTAACAAACATATGTGGTGTACATCTTACCTGCTCCGGTGAGAATCAGCATTAGTGCACCATGTACCGCCATAATCTCAAATAGTCTTGCCGGTTATCTATAACTCTTGCCAATAGCTTACTTGTTTGCAGATGAATGTACCTTGGATAGGGCTCTGAATAACACTTGCATCTAAACCAGGTATCAACAACAAGCGCATCCTAAACAGGTATTAAGAACACGTGTATTATAAAAAGGCATCAGCAGTACGCGCATCCTAAACTAAACAGGTATAGTCCCGAGAAAACGTGTTGCCTGCTGCGATATACTATGTAGTTATCCATGCTAATGGTGAACTTCAAAGGCGCATTTATACATCAGTACATTTAGACTAACACAGCGCATTTCAATATATGTAAACATATCGGCATTTTTCATAATATGATAATTTGTGTTGATATATTGACAGATATATCATTTTAAACAAATGACATTATGTTCTTTTATGATATTATGCCGTCTATAGAGCAAAAACAATATTTAATAATAATTAATTTTTATACACAGTATGTCTCACAAAAATTCGTTTTCTGCGCAATCAGAACCTCATTCGATATAGGGCATAGTGTTATGGATGCAAATAATTATTAATTTATTCTGAAGTAAAATAAGAAATTCAAACTTATCAATAATGATAATAGTGTAAAGTAAGTAACGTGTGTTACTGAAGAAAAATACTAATCCATCTGCTCCTGTTTTGAGTTTGTATTTTGCGTTGAGTTCTGCCTACGAATGCAACAGTACCTATTTATATTGTGGTTTACCTGATGGTTAAATACATCATTTTACACTGGGAAAACATTGTCTTGTGGTGTTCAAATGTCACATATATCAGCCATAATTAACTCAGAATTGTATATTGTCTTCAACTTTAAGTTTCCGAAGCAAATCAGCATATCTACCGTTTCAATATCTACTAGATTTTTAGAAACTGAATTACAACCGGCACAATTTATTTTTCCTACTATCAAAAGTAGATCGGCACACAACAGGAACATACCACAGTCTCCAAAAATACAATAACCTTAAGTTACAAATCAATATAAAAAGAAATTAAAGCTGACCATTTCATAAAATTTGTACCAAGATGATATCTTTCAAAACTGTTCTGTTAAAAACATGGCAGATTTATTTGATAGATTAAATGACATGATGATTTAACAAATGCTATTATAATTTTCTGTGATATGTTCTTTCCAGATGCGTTGTGCTATTGTCGACTTGCTTTCCAACTGCAGTTCAACTGTTGTTTCGGTCATTTGATAAAGTAATATTATTTACAACGGATGGTAGGGTCTTTTTAAAACATTTATACTCAATTACAGATTAAACCACACATGTACTTGAATAGGGTTGATAAGAACATACAACTAAATTTAATATTCCAAGGTTACCTTAATTAGCTATAATGAGAGCTCATTCATATAAGTATAGATAATTATACCTCATTAGGCTTAACAAAAAAGTATGTTCTGTTTAAATTCCATTTAATCCCGTGAAATAAAATAAACAAACGTTATGATCTTGCATTAAACAGTCAGAAGTGATAGTGAAGACGATTATATTACTTGTTTTACATTTAAAAGTGTTACTTTAATTAGCCAGCCAATAGAAATGCTCGTTACAAACCATTACGATCTATAAAACAAGAGTCTTCAAAAGAGGACGGAAACGTAACTTTTATCGACTTCGAAGTAGCTTGATCAAATTGTAATCGTTTCCAAAAACGATTCCCGTCAGGTTGGGGAGGGAGGTGAAAATAAGAATACAATTAATTTGATCGCTCATTCAATGCGTTTTGACATTTACCTCTTTTGAGCTAGTATCGACTCTAGTATCTTCAGTAGTGTTTAATGATCAGTTTGTAGGTCTCATTTACTATTTTTCATTCGACATAATACCTCATTGTGAAGAACGGACGGACGGGCGTATGAATGACTTTTGTGTGTCAAAATCGCATGCAATAACCACCGAATTCATTTTATAATTGTAATTATAACTTTACTGCAAATATCTTAAGTTGAAGTTCAACTCAACATATATATCAATATATATATATACATCAAAGACTGACATGATATAAATATAACAGTTCTGTTTTTAATTAATAATAACATATATATAAAATTGTGTATTATGATTTATGTAGTAATAAGATCATAGACGCATACATGCACAGCCATTTTGGCTACTTAATGGGACTATCTGTAATGGCAACATCTCTATTCCGTTTATCTGCCCTTGTGGGTAGATATTGATTGTGACGTCATGTGTTTGCGAGCGTAACGTCATACTTTTCAGAGAAAAAGACGCAAAATTCGCTCACAGAAAATAACGTCACAATGGATACCTACCCGCAAGGGAGGTAATTCTGCAATATGGAAAGACGGAATATCCCAAAATGAATCCATTTTTGTTTTGTTTTATTCCCCCCACCTTTTATGCAGATTCATGGAAAACCAGCAGAACACTCATAAATGTATCATCAATCGGAATTAAAATATTGCTAGCGTAATCATGTTAATTGGATTGACAGAAATAATTATAGAAAAAAACCCGTACGTCTTGCTTTCAACTGGAAAAAAATAATTATATAAGCAGAAATCATTTTAAGCAAATAGCAAAGTGCCGTAAATGTCTCAAAAATTGCTAAAATCAACGTTAGGGAAGGTAATGCATTCAAATGACAAGAGTAGTTTTTCTTCAATCGAAATGAAATCTGTATAAAGCAATATCTGCATTAATAATACAAAAATTAGTTGATATAATTGATACAAAAAAGGAATACTTTGGATTGATACAAAGTATAGAATTGAACAAAATATACTTCATATAGCATTACTCTTTTGTGGATACGATATCTTGGCGGTTACCACAGTTACCAATCATAGAAGCTCGACAATAATTTACATGCTATGCCTAGTGACATGAAACTGTTTGCATACTGTGAGACAACTAACTTAGCGCGAGAAACATGTCGCATATTTTGTGGGCAATTTTTTTCATTATAATGAACCTTGTTCACTGCACATTACACTGAAAACGTCTTTACACCGCGAAATTAAGTTTCCGCCTAGGCTTTGATTTACAATACCGACGTGAATATTCTATACAACGAATAAAATGAAACGTCTATTGCCACATATAAAACATGAACAATTCTTCGAAAACTAGATGTGATGGGGTGACGAAAGTCATGGTTATTTGAATCAGAACACATGGCTAAGTGTTCCACATGTTCCACTAGAACACAGGGCTAGGTGTTCAACAGATGTTCCCAGGTCCATCATGGGTGGTATTTTACACATGTGAATCATGGATGGTATTTTATACCTGTCAAGGGTAGCAAGGCTATCATGGATGGTATTTAATACATATCAATGGTAGTTTTCCATGTAGAGATCATTTGCGTTTTAAAATAAATTCTCAGTAAAACACCTTCTTTCAATATATTAGATTCCTTGTGGAATAAGGCATTTCAAAATGGCTCCGTCCTATTCAGGTGTACTTTCCCAAGCATTAAAAGGAAGATTAATATTTCACAGCTTTATATCACATTGACGCCATATTCCATATTTATGTTCCTGTTGATGCGGAATGGATTTCGTCCACATACAAAATAATAATTGTTAGCATTAGCATTTGATTTATTGATTGATTTACTTTTGGCGCAGCAGACACAATCAGGGGAGATCAATCTGCATGTCTTTGAATGTTTAATTATCCTAATTAAAGAAATATTCATCAGGATCGGGTTCCCCAACGCGCCTCGTGCTTCTACCTAGGCCACGGTAAACAAATCCTTCCCCACCGCCATATTCATCCTCGTCTCTTACAGTGGCGCGATGTGACGCGCGATAATTTCCCCCATCTCGTACAACTGTTGCACGTGTTGAACGTCGCAAACGTGGAGAACCATAATCGTCCTCTCGTACTATTGTCCGGCGCGTCACCGCCGGGCTTCGGTCCAGTTCAACTATTTTGGCCCTAGTAGGTTCCTCATATGATCTGAATGCAGATTTGCGGAGACTACGCGCATAAATGTTTTCCGGCATTTGGACTGTTTCAATTATTCTAGCTGGTTCGGGTTCCATTTCGATTCGACGTAGTCTTGGTCTTTCCTGCTCTACGTAAACCATTTGAGGCTCTGGTTTTGGATGTTCAACATAGACCACTTCTTGCTGTGGAGTAGGAGGTCGCGGCGGATCAACATACACAACTTGAGGTGGTGGTGGTGGTGGCGGTGGGGGTGGCGGGTTCATCATCACTATTGGTGGAGGGGGAGTCCGTGGGCGTGGCTGTTCTGGGGGATCAATCATCACTACCGGAGCTGGAGGAGTAGGGATTCTTGGCATTCTTGGCGGTGAGACATGGACGATCGGTGTAGGTGGTCTCGGAATTTCGGGAAGCTCTGGCGGGTCAACGTACACGATTGGTGGAGGAGGTGTAGGGATACGGGGCAGCTTTGGTGGATCAACATGTATAATGGGTGCTGGTGGTGTCTTCGGTCTTGGAATAGGAGGAAGTGCAAGTTTGACAACAGGTGGTGGCGGCGTTTCCGGTCTTGGTAAGGGAGGTACTTCCACAACAAGGGTCTGGCGTGGTTGTGGTGGGGGCGGGGGCACCTCCATGAACACTATTTTAGGAGGTAAAGGAGGAGGTGGAGGCCCAACAACTGGAACTATTTGTATAGGCTGAGGAGGCGGAGGAGGCTGAACAATCACTTCCTGTTGCATCGGTGGAAGCATCATATGTTTAGGTGGCATAATCATATGTTTGGGTGGTGCCGCGATCGTCTCCATTGCCGGAAGTGGTTCCGGCGCTGGTTCTTCTACTTCAACAATCTCCTCTGTGATTACTGAAACAATATAAAGATTATTTAGTGTAATAGTAAAGCTGTCAAACATATAATTAATACTTAAATGAATTTGACATCTCCAGTTGATGTAAAGCTTTGTATGTAAACTTTCTCTCCAATATTTCAAAGGCTTATCGATTAGCTGTTAGTGGAAACCCTTAAAATGTGGATGGGTCTGTCAAGAGGCCAGAAATATCTGAGCCCGAGTGAAATGCTTTGATCAGCATAAGGCTTAAAGACCACGCCTATTGGACAATAACGTGACGTAACAATATATGCATCCTCGATACTCCAGGGGTTTCGATCACTTGCGATATCTACAACCCTGGACTATCTCATAGTAAAACTGGAGGTAACAGAACAGGACATGCAATTTAGTCTTTTGATGTACATCATAAGAGCCGTATAACGGTACACTGTGGTTGACTTTTATGGCTTTGAAGTTGGATGTCTTTCTCTTTGTAGTCTTCAAAGGAAATGTTTGCTTGACTGCGATTGGTTCAGATTTTTTCCTATGGGCTGCCTTCCGTTTTACTATTAGATAGTCCAGGGGTGTAGAGAACGTAAGTGATCGGAACCCCTGGAGTATCGAGGATGCAATATATGAAGTATATATCATCTATTTTGACGCATAACGACGTTGATGTGATGGTGGCGATGTTAAAATGTTTGAAAACAACTGAAAGTTCAACATTCTTCTTTTAAGTATATGAGACAGATATTCAATCATAAGTCTGTAAGATTAATATCTCATGATAAATTTTCTTGTCAGATTTTAGCTGAACAATAACTGCCCCGGTGACACACCTATGTAACGGTTTGTATTTAATGGATCTCTAGTGTCGCCTGGTAAATGTAGAAGACGGAGGATTAACGTTCAAACCGACATGACTTATGGTGACCTGTTTTGTTTGTGCGTACGCAAACTGGCCTTGGTAGACTTAATTATATGACACTTGGTATATCATCGATACAATAGTTTAGGAAAGACTATTTTTAGCGAGCAGCCATATGACTAACATATAACATCGTACTAACTTTCTGATCAACCAGAGTTACTTCCCTTCGTTTCACTCCGTCAGTCATTATTATAATGAAGGGAAGTAATTATGATAGATCAGAATACATACTTAATGCCCAACAAGTTGCCTGATTTCAGTTATACTTTGCTGATAATAATTTGTTTCTGAAATCAGGTATTTGAAGATTACGATTTAAAGATGCTCCACCCGACAGAGCATAAATAATTCATCATTTGAACAATAATTGGTGTTTAATCGTGTATATATATGCCTAATTAACACAAAAACTAACATAAAATAATTTGTTTTGTCTTTGGTGCATGCGCAATCATTACTTCATTTATAAAGAATTTTTTTCGGATGCAATTAATTATTTTTATTTTTAACTTGAATTAAATAGTCAAACTTTTCAATTAAGTAACTTTTTTAACTGAAGAAAAATACAAAATTGTCTGCTCCTGTTTTGATAGTGTAAATGTCAGCGGTGGAAATTATTTGGTTAATGGAAATTCTAATTCTATAAAAATGAAGATTTACTTTCGGTTGGTATCCTTTTCTCTATATTTTTATTAACGCATGTAAATAGTTTTAACACGATAGGCTTCATTGTATAATATTATATTAATTATTGTATTTAATGCCATCAAAAGTGAAAGTAATTAATACCAATTACAACCTGAAGTCTTATTTTCAATTTTTTAATTGTTTTAGAAGTTTTGGTGATTTATTTCAAAAGTTTTAGCGGGCATATTGAAGTAGGGCCATGCTAAAAAATAAACGTTTACAGGCATCAAGTTGGTTAATTTAAGTCATTTGGACTTAACCGTTTTAGCATAGAGATGTAATACAGGTAAAAATGTTACCTCGCCTCCTCCAGCACATGATATACACAAGGAGTACAATAACAATTATGGCTCCAATCAGACAGAGGACGGCCAGTAAGATGGCTGTAATACCGCCAGGGGAGCTGAAAATAAATCATAGAGGCCACATATCAAGGGTAAATTGAATTGTATTATATATTAGATATAACTGAATAGTGTGAATATATTTCTAGAGCGTTTTTCACTTTTTTAGTCAAGTGAAATTATCTGTACTGTAAACCAACGTCATTCGCCGCGACGGTGACTTAATTTCGCGTTAAAGCTTAACGCTCAAAATAATTTTGCGACATATGATCGACTGAGAAATGCTCGAAGTAAATCGCACGCGAAAATAAGAAGGTTTACAGTATATTGTATCAAAGTCTATCTAAGAAAATAATTCACCTCAAAAGAACAAACACCATGTTAACTCGCGATAAATAATATTTACTCCTTATTTACACATATATTCTCGTCGTTTATCATTGTCCTTCATTTTTGTTTTAGAATACTTACAAACTGTTACAGCAATATTCGTTAGGGGCGTCCCCGCAGCACATCAGCTCCCCATAGCATACACGGGGGGCCGTGGTGGACACTGCGATATTAGCAGAGTTCATGGTCAAGTACGTCACAGTCCCGCACTCGACATCTGCGTGCGCACCCACTGCAAGAAAATATATAAGCCTGTGTCAGATGTGTAAGAAAGTTTCATAATGATAGGGAAGTTTAACAAACTAGAAACTATAAAATTTGTAGAGAATTTTACATGTATTAAAGATGTTCCATCGCAGACAAATGATATTTTTTCTCTAATAAAACAGGAGCAAACGATTTAGTATTTTTCTTCAGTTACAAAACTTTACACCATTACAACCATTGCGCATGCACCAAAAGCAAAATCAATTTATTTATATTATTTTCGTGTTAATTAAACATATATTCTCAAATAAACACCAATTATTGTTCAAATGGTGAGTATCGTTTATGCTCTGTTGGCGATGGAGCATCACTTGAGCCCTTGTGGCCAAACCGACTTGTTACGATGTTCCTACATATTACCAAAAGCCCTCCATGATAATGTCGTGGGATTTAATGCAATGTGGTGCAGTTGGCAGAGACAGATATTTTTTTCTCTAGGGAAACAAAATATATTTCACTTCCTATATTGAAATATTACAACTGATACAGAATAGTAAGATGTGAACAACGTACATTCCACCCGCCATGATAGTCAATGTGACTATGTGGGTGTGTTGTTTGGTGTCTTTTTCGGCATGGATATAAGTGAGATAGCTTTATAATATGAACAAGAGTAGAGAAGTCTGACTACGATGTTAAGTTAAATACTACTTACACACATGCAATCCGCATTTAATGTTTTGAGCAAAGAACATTTAATTGTATGCAAGAATGATACAATTCAACAGCGTTTATTTTACCGATGAGAAATCGTTCCTAGCTAAATACATGTGAGTCGTTGGATATGACTCTCTCACATGTACCGATGACTGATACTGTTTGTCGACTATAAGACACTATGCTATTGTTGACTTTCTTCTTTGTTAATTAACTTTATATTTCTATGTTTAACTTTTAGTAACATCACTAACGTGCTACATATTTCGCCATATTTCCTACACTACACCCTCTATATTTAAACGTAATTATGTTCAACCACCTATGTCGTTAGTAAATGTTTCATCGATCAATTTGAGTTTTTATGTTATTTATATATATTTCCCCTGGACTACTACCGTGTACATTTGACACCTATTATACGTATAAATGGTCTGTGTACACCTTCAGGTGAGAGACATCCCACAATCTTACATACTTCTCGGGTGAGAGACTCGGGGTAATATTGCTGACTTCTCAGGTTTACTACCAAGTATATGGGTAATTACTGTGGATATGGATGGTGTAATAGAATTATGGAGGTGGAGGTAGATATTGCCTTAGCTATTAGTTAGAGTAATCTAAGATTTTTAGGTCTAGGGTAACTACAAAAATGTAGTACGAAGGTACTTACTGCATTTGTAAGTGTGATGTTGTCGTATTACGCCATCATTGCAGGAAGTTAATTGTTTCATAATACGTAGAATTCTTTTACTTTCATTCTCAATCATGCTAGAGATCACATGGAATTTCAGCTGGCGCAAATACCATCAGGGTGTGGTTTTTCTTTTCATTATTTAATCGCTAACTGTATATGATACCTTAAACATCATGTTGCCCACGCTATTTCTCTTAAGCTTCTCTCAAACACCCAGATTCACATACCTTTACTATCTTAAATATGCAAATACATAATCATCTATATACGCCAAGATCTTCACTCATTTCCGCACCTGTCTTAGGGCCCTGTAAGGTCCTAAGTGCACTTTAGTGATATACAATAAGTGATAGCACAGACCATTATATCTAAACTTTCTATGTAGGATGCATTAAATATATGAATGTGTGTCATTTTAAGATGGCTTTTTTCACATTTTTGTAATTCATGAACAACAAGTAGTTACTATAACAGTCGTGTAGTGACATAAATTCTACATTTTCTATGACTGCCTGTTGGTGGTGTAAGCGTGATTTAGAAAGTTCAAATTTCACCGAGTATTCAGAATAGCATATTAATGTCGAGAATTTGACATAATTATTTGTTTAATTAAGTTAACGACCTATTTACAGCTAGGGCCATGTACGGATGGCATCCCATGTATGCAGTGTGTTGCGTGTATGAAGTGCGGGTGCGTGTTTTGGGAGACTGTAGTATATTCGTGTTGTGTCTTTGTGTAGCGGAATTCTTGCCCTTATGTATGAACAAGTTCCTATCGAATACCACACAAATGCATGCCGTACATTTTTATATAATTCTTTTCAATTCAAAAGACAACTTCCATGTAAGTCTTTCAGTCATACTTATAAATTGTATAAGACAGACATATGAAGTACGATAAAACAAACAATAACAATAAAACAAGTATATACTGTATAGAAGATAAATTTCGTGAGTGGTTGATTTTTGCTATATTCGCGTTTTTTACTGAATACCGCGGGTTATAAACAGCCGCAAAAATATACAAGTACAAGTACAAAATTATCATATTAACAGCGGAATTAACCTCCGTCAGAATGTCCCTTAACGGAAACTGCGAAATATTGACCCCGATAATTTTAAAACCCTATTCAGTACAAGTTAAGCAAAAAACTACGACTCTAATGAATTCTGGAACGTCATACTAGGGCCACATAAGATAGCGAAGTTCGCTTAGAATAATAAAGACTTGTAAATTGTCCGCGAAATAGGTTCAGGAGACAAACGACCTCGTGCCTAACAAGTTGTGACGAGTAACAATTATGAGTGAGCCGACAGTCGCCTGAGGACTGAAACGTGATCCTATTGTTGAAGTTGGGGGCGATAATTGTTTAATTCCTATAGAAAATACACTGACAATAAAATAAGCAAGCGTTAGAACGTCAATAAAAACAGATTCCAACGGTAGATATACCTCAAATCTAAATATATTGCCTATTAATTTAAATGTTTCACAGTCGAAATTTTATTGAATGAAAATAATTTCTATTGTTGACTTTTTTCCGTATCAAATTGTAAAATATTTGTATTTCGATTTCGATATGTTGCTATTTTCTCGATGATATAAACAAGTGTATTTTCATCGAAAGTTGTACTTATCACCATGCATGAGTCAACAGAGGAAGGAGACTGCGTGTATTTGAAATCGATGTTATCCCCCTTTCTTTTCCCCTTTCTCTCTGTTCTCACTTTTTATATTTACCTTATCGATTGAGACCATCTGCAGGAAACTCACAAGTATATTAAATCTGGATTTCAGATATGTTTTTGACCTATTTGAGCATGTACAGTGCATGAAATGGGGCACATACGCTACGTTCGTTACAACGCATTTTCGCGTTGAATTCGTTACAACGCATTTTCGCGTTGAATTTGTTCTAAAACCTTGTGTAAACATATTTTTATAAAAAATGGATTTCTCGCCACATGAATTTACGTGTATATGGCAATATTCTTTCTTCACAGACAATGGTAAAAAGACAATGCCTAATTCATTGAACGCATTGTGAATTTGCTCTCTAAAAGGAAATACAATTATTCTTATCTGAGATTATTAAGTTTTCATTCCGTAAGCCAAAGAGCTTTTATGATTAGCCACTCTTGTACAAGATTCATGATTCATGTACAGCCGAATTTCGCCAAGTACCAAGTAAGTTTAGTGTGAATCGAGGACAACATTATGTTTTTGTGATAATACTTTCACTATGATAACGTAACCTTTTCGGTTCAGTACCCGTCCTTGACAATGAATATAACATTACAACTAGAGGGGATAATCAGTGGGGTAATTCTGAGGTGGTTAGTGTATGGAGAGCGGGTTGAGTATTGTGTTGTGGGTCACAGATTAGCGCCGGCTTTACTACACTCGGTCGCTGTGGCACGTCAGTGCTAAATCCTTGTCCGAGGTATGTCCTTACCGACATGCGGAATTACTGTTGGGGTGAAGTTCTGTTGTGTTGTCTTGCTGTTTTTCTTATAGATTATTCAGGTTTTAAATGGTTTTAATTTGGATCTGTTATGGCGGAGCGATCTTAAAATGTACATGTGGTAACAGAGAAATGGTTCTTGGTGGTGAAAATATGTGTGGAGATTTTGGGTGTGGTAAAACAGTCACATATAAACAGAAAGAGATGATATAACAGCTGAGAACACGAAAGAAAATTTTGATGGATTTATTTACTTAATTTAATTTTCTCGCGGGACACTTGTTGAACAAAATATTTTAACCGCAGTTAGGTTGTGTTAGAATGTATATAATTACAAGGCTGCATGTTAGGAAGCATTTAATTCACAGCAAAATAAAATGAAGAAAAAATATTCAAGGTTTCATGTTGCAGTAACTGAATCAGGTTGTGATGAAGAAGTTCGCAGACATGTGTAACCCAATGCTATCACATTTTCAATGTTTATGCAGTTTTTACTCTTACAAGATGTAACTTCAGTGTTCCTTAGAAATAAGTTCCTGCTTCGTGACTGAATGCGTTCATGTGTAGAAGAATGTCGAGACACGCATTATCTCTCATCATATCATGAAGGAACTGTAGTCGTCTGTTCTAGATCCAACACAATAGACATATAGGTCAGATCTAGTGAACAAATGCAGGGATGAATGTCACGGATAAAATTAGTATTGACCACTTACGACATCCCACAGGGTTAGAATCTCATCCCGTGGGTACGGATTATATAAAAAAAATATAATTGTGTCTTTTTTGATGTTACGGCGCCACGATGGAGTATCATGTTTTTATGGGTGGGTGGTTATAAGGACTACCTACTCAGAGGATAGAATACCACATGGCAAAGATTACATAGTGGAAAAGGTTTAGTCGCTTATAGGTCATAAATGACAACTATATATATATACAATTTGGCCATAAAAAGACTATTTATACACCAGAATTAGATACATACATTGATTAAAAAGATCTGTAGATGTTTCAAATAACAAAAAAACTACTAATAGGAAACATAATGTTTACATTCTTAACACCCGGAATAATTAGTGTAAATATAACTGTTGACTGTCTGGATGCGTTTGATACACTTACTTGTAGCTAGCGTGAGTATAAGGGCGAGGGTTGCCCCTCCCCTCCCCGCCATTTCGGCCATCGGAGTCCAAGCAATTCCGGGGTATCCTTTTACCCACCCGCTCAACGTATCACACCCTCCTTCGGTGTTTGGACGTCACGCCCCAATGCGTCCATCTTAGAACAGGTTTGCCGGGCTAAACGTCACGCTAGAGTGACCAGGTACACCCCGACTACTATATATATCCTTTTGTTGATTTGTTTCAATTGTATTCAACACAAGCTTTAAATACCTCCGGTCACAATTTCCCTTCATCTCGACATTCTTACTTCAGGTTACGTGAAATGGGTAGACCGAATGTCATATGTACAGGTAAGTTATCAGGTAAAATCTATGATCTCGATTGTATTGTATTATATAAATGTAGAAAATAAAGAAGTTTTTTACACCGCACAAAGCGACTAATCGTCTTATTGTTATGACGTCGCCATGCGGGAGAATAGAATTAACTGATTAAGAATAAACAAACTATCATGGCGGGACTTTTTAAGTGGTTCACACAGAGGGATATAACATATATAGAAGCTAATAAGACAAATATATATATGATGTGTTCATGTATCGTGTTCTATAAAACTTTAACTTCGGTTGTCTTCTTCGATTTCTTCATGTTAATACAGGATGTTTTTCCTGACTTTTCCTAACGCTTCCATCGACAAAGTTGGCCTATCTAAGAGTTGAGGGAACAACCAACTAAATAAAAAAGACCTCCGAAATGGCCCGTGTGTATACAAGATATTGAGCCCAGGATAGAACTTTAAAAAATAACCCGGCCAATGATTGGCTGGCTAATTATGAATTTCAAAAGTAAAAATGTTTGCTGACAGGAAATTATTCCTAAATAACCATGATATAAATTTGTAAATTCGTATTGAGATTTAGGTTCAAAATGTCAATTTTGATAATGAATAGGTAAAATATTAGAATTTCAGGATTTTTTTAGTGCAAAATGCGCCTGATTTCAATAAAGCTACCCTGGTTGGAGTTTGAGCAGAAGGACCCAAACTTTTATTTCTTTATCTAGTGTTATATGAGAACCTAGACTTTAATTATAAGACACAATAGCTAACTAATATTCCTTTGTTTTAATAATACAGTACAAAACGTTAACAAATTTTAACACTGTGATCTATGTAAAATTATTTAGTTGGTTGTTCTCGCGCTTGCCCATGTGAGGAGTTAAGGGTTCTGGGATCTGTCCCTTGGCCGAAATAAGACATGTAGTCTATAAAGTGATCGTTTTTGCTTCTAACTAACGCTTAGTAACCAGACTAACATTCCTTTGCTCAATGCAACGGCAATGTGTCTCAAGCCGCCAATTCAGTATGCATAGTACTTTTGTTTTCTTGGCATTGGTTGGTCAATTGCAGGAGTCCGGGTCGTTTAAATTTATTGTGCAATATATGTCTACTGATGAATATCATCTACATTATCATAAATAAACTACAATACGTATGTTAATGTAAAGTCTGCTCTAACATGACGGTTATAGGGATACAACTACGATATATTGGCACTATAAACCATATGAGTTTTCGATATTCCGGGAGTTACTTTCACTGTCGTTATATCCACGACAGTGATAGCAACCCCTTGGATATTGAGCAAGAACAAGTTTGTTCTCATTCTGTTTACAACAAAATAAACAATATAATCCATATCCCAATATCCAACTATGACGTCATAACAAATATTTTCTAAAAATAGAACTGCTTAATACTTGAAAAAAACACAATTGCGATGTATCTTAAGTTAGTTTAATAACAAGGTCTTTTTGATCTAGATATTGAACTCGCTACACAGTTGGAAGGTTATAGTAAGAAGGTGTAGGAACCACTACTACACGGCTTTTCCGGCTCTCCCAATTACAAAAATTATATGTACGTTTTAAAAAGAACTTAGACGAGTGTATACAGTTGTTTAGTTATAATTTTGCTATACGATACCTTTCACTAACATCTTCACTAATAAAAGCTTTCACTACATATATATATAAATACCCCTAAAAGTAACCGAAGCGTATCATACAACGACTACTTACAAAAGCTTGGTGTACTTTAAAATTGGTTTTTACATTACCTGTGCTATGACAATTATGTGTACTTTCCCATACCAGTTTTTATCCTAATTTACTTTAAAAATATTTATATCAAGGTAAAGTACACATCGTCAGTATCTTAAAAATGAGGAGGATTAAGATAAAGAAAATGGCGAGCCTCTGTTCTTCTGACCTATTAAAAAAACATAGCTTATATTTTGTAATATATGTAAGATCATCCATATTTTTTCCCAATCATTAAAAACACCATACTTCAGTTTCCTCTCTGGTGAGGTTTAAGTCTTGCCAAAATCTCGTTTCAACAGAGAGATCAAAAAAGTTTGTGTGATCTTCAAAAAAGATAATTGCAGCAGGTTGCCATAATTAAAAAAGGTGTCATGCCTTAAATGATAAATGAATTCGAGAACAAGACGGGCTTAAACTAGGCCAGTCTCGAAAAATAAGCCCAGACTTCCCACCAAATAAAGGATGTAAATTGCGATTTTATTATCGAGATTTTAGAGAATATTACATTGATTTCAGTGGTTAAGCACGTGAACTATTTTTATTTTTATTTAAGAATAACTGTTACAATAACTTCTTTATTTGAAACAATTTGTATATCGCTCCTTATTATCACGAAGAAAGGTCTCGATATATGAGATTATGGATTCCAGTAAAATTAAAAAGGAATATAGACCTAACCTCCAAATAATAGCAACCCTACAAAATTGTTTTCTAGTTTTCGGGTTGTAGATTCTTTATTATTAGTCAAAGTGGTTTTAACATGATAAAAGGTCACCAAATTCAACACCTATACATCGAATTCATCACTCATATGAGCACATTTAATATATGT
Organism: Argopecten irradians; assembly: GCF_041381155.1. Lineage (NCBI taxonomy): Eukaryota > Metazoa > Mollusca > Bivalvia > Pectinida > Pectinidae > Argopecten > Argopecten irradians. The sequence continues at coordinate 13,195,245 of NC_091145.1, read as the reverse complement.
GTAATATCAGTCAGGTGAAATCAGGTGTAAAGAAAGACAAACTTTAAGTTAGTATAAATAGTTTGAAATGATACTATTAAAATGATGAGGCATAAAACGGCTCAAAGCCTTTTGAATTTTTGCATTCACTTTTTCTATTCTTTTTAGACGAAAACATTTATCAATTCTTACCTTAAACAATATTAGTTCATGTTTTTCTTCTTAAAGGAATCCATTTTCTTTGATATAAATGCAGACAGATAATGCAAAGATCTGCAAAAAAGTGCTCTTAACCTTTCAAGTTGACTAGTTGTGCCGACTTAATGTGTTTTTTATACCTTGATTTTGAACATAATACCTATTTTGAAAGTAAATATTTTGGGAAAAACGATAAGTTAATGCTTCCACATATGTCGTATTTAGGGATACCTTAATCTAGGTGTGCGTTTTATAACCGGAATAGCCTACATAAAAGAGGTTGATAATCATGTAAGCACTTAAATACGTTATTGTCTAAATACTTCTTGTATAAAAAGACAGAAATTCAATTTGGACTACCAAAAAGCCTTTGAATGAATTCAGCAGACCAACTTTGCGTCATCATGTAACATCATATAGTGCAAGTAAAATATTTTTTATTAACTATTTATTGAATAAATATTATGCCAAAATATTCTACCAAAACAAGTATCAATATTTTTGTGAAATTATCACAGTTGCTTGTGTTGACAATCAAACAAATGCTTATTCATACTGTTAAAGGGAACGGAATAATGCAATTTCAATGATGTCATACCTTTCCATGTGTTGTTTCAACTAACTAAATGTATTTCGCTGTTATTTTCTACTAACTTATGTTGAGTTTATATATAGTTTCAAAATTAGCTTATAAAATATCCCTTATTTTCTGATTTTTTTCCATTTTTTTTTTCTTTTGGGGATTTTTTTTTCTTTTATGAAGCAAACAAAGATGTGTATCAAAAACAAGGAAAACAAATATTTTGAGGGAAAATACTATTGTTACTGGAATAATGTGTCACTGCCGAATATGGAATTGTTATAGAATGTATAGTTTATATTATTTGTAACTACATGCACATTGTATTCCACACAAATTGTAACTTTACTACAGTTAAATGTGATAACTGAGTAGTGTTTAGTTCATTGAACAAACCTTATATAGGAGATAACTCTGCTCACTTTCCTCATGAAGTAGACCAGTGATAAGGTTGCTCCCCTTGACACACATGTACAGCAATCTATTTATAAATAATATCGACGTAGTAATGTAATTGACTTTATCCTCCTTAGATTACGCTATAAGCGAAATACCTTAGTAGTTATAGAAAAGACATTGTTAAGTTAATTGATTACCATAGCAATAGTCGATATACTTATGTATAATTAACACAAACCAGTTCTGCACGACTTTGTATATATAACTTTATAGATGCACTTGAAGATAACCTAGTTCAAAGATAGTGCGTATGCATCATGGCAAACTTTATGTACTATCGATGTCTCGTAAATTGTTCTGTAACTTCGAAATAAAAAGATATGCGAAAAAATGTCCACCTAAAAAAATGCACAAGTGTCGGAACATAAGTTTGTCATCAATTAACTTAGCTTGGAAATAAAAAGATATGCGAAAAATGCGCATCTCAAGAAAACAAATTCACAAGGTTTGGAACATAAAATTATCATCAGTAACCATGTCATACTAGTTGTGTCTATAAAGGTTCTACGAGTGATTGTGTGATACCAAAACATACAAACCACATTAATATTGACCTTGGCACCGAAATAGCGGTTGTAAGTTGTATGACATAAAATGATACATAGGAAAGCATTTTAATAATAATAAAAAAATATCCTTTAGTATACTTTCATGAACACTGAACAGGAAACGGATGCTGACTTTGAGAAAAATATGTTCAGCCGCTGAGTTTGGGACAAAACATAGAGATTCGAAAAAAAACCACAAAATTATAAATTGACATTTTTTCATAAAAACAATCGTCTCATTATGCTCACATGACATTACAACATTGATTAGGTATATTGGTATCAATCTGAACGTCTCCATATAAACCATACTTACGTGATATGAAAGGACTCGACGTGTATGCTTTTGTAAAGTCAAGTCCGGTCAATATAGTCATAACGTAATCGTATTTTGTAGAAATGGTTTATGTGGCTTGGCAATTAACGCAACTGACTTGTCCGATGTCAAACATGTTAGGCGCTAGCTATTGTTTTGCCGATACACTCTCTTGTTTCACAAAAATCTACGTAGGCTTGAACTCGTGAGACCTCATAATCTCATATAATACGTTATTACTCATAAAATCGACACCTACTTAAATAGTTAAATTATATAAGCGATAATTTAACTGTAATCTAGAAATGGAGTTTTAATGGAGTCATTGTCTGTAGGAGAGATAGGATAAAGTACTAAAGAATGTTAACCAAATTGTGGAAGTTCGTCTTATGTGTTGTCGCCCATATATCACTGACGTTTACGATCCGTATCTTTCACATTAAAACATTATAATTCAATTTTGCTTGTTACAAGTTTTTTCATTGGCTTAAAAATTTACTTTATCAGCCCCTAAAGGAAAAAAAATGGCGTCGCCGTTTGTAACGTTGCTTCTGACTGGTTGAAATGACAGCGTTATGATTTCATAGACAAAAGAGTCCCAAAATGAATTTTGAATATTGAAGAGATTATGTTTAGTAAATTGAATTATAAGGATTAATTTGAATAGATTTTTTATGTTATGGAGATATAACACAAAAATCTGAGTGTACTCTCATCATAAACCACTTCGCGGTTTATTTGGAGTACACTCAGATTTTAGTCTTATATCTCCATAACATAAAAAATCTATTCAAGTTAATTCTTAAATGATATTGATAATCTTCAATGTTAACAATATAGCATCTCCATGATTGTGTAGATGGTCCATGATTATTTGCTTGGAGAAAGTTTGAAATAGTATATATACTATTGATTTTTATGATTTCAGAATGTTCAAAAGGTGATTAAGCTGATAACCGTTTAAAGACAATTTTCAAATCAAGATAAAATAATTTCTGGTAATACAAATATAACAAAATTTTATTAGAATCTTAAAAGCTCTATTATTTACTTACTTGCTGAGCATAGTGAAGATATAATCACAAGGTTTGCAGTAAATTGGAAATGAAAATTTCACTAATCATGTGATTAGATTAAGCTAATCATGCTTTAAATAACCGGACCAATATGTTTAAAACAAACGGAATTGGGCAACAGGCAGCATAAACGCCCTCTCCTTATACATAACGCTATCTTGTATTTCTAAGTCTTGGTGTAATAATGGGGAATTTTCAATAACATCTGGTGTTGTGTGATGTGGTAGTTGGGGAACTTCACCAATATCGTATGATGCAGTGTAATTATGGATGAATTTCACCAATATCTCGAGATTTCGAGTCGCTGTGTGAGATAGTCCTAAGGAGACACACGCTGAAAACTACGACGTCTCCTTCCATCATTGGTAGCCCGGTCTAAATGTGGTAACGCCTGAATATGCAAGAACGAAACCTGCAGCAATATCATAGTTAATAGAATGGAGTGATTCCTTGCGACATCGGAGACACACGCTTTTAATCTTGATGATATTATGAAGTTTTTTTTTTTATATTTAGATTGATTTTTGAGATGTAATGGTAGCTTTTAAATATTTGATTAAATATACGGTTTACTGTCAAATCTCCTGCATCCATTAGTGTATTAATTCTCACATTTTCTGAAAATTAACAGAATTCAAAAATTACAGTGAATTTTATGGATTGTCATATCACACGTACTACATGTATAATTAATCATAAAAAAAAAGAAATTAATTAACATTACTTTGAAAATTATTGTTTTCTAACACATGGTCTAGGGCGCTCTCAATCCGTTTAGATAAAGAAGAGTTTAAAAATTGAAAATTTTCCATATTTTTTGTTCAGTTATTCTGATCACACTGACTTTCATTTTCCGAGATACATGTAGAATCAATTTTGATCTAATATATTATTTAATTTTTTTTCAAATTTTGCTGAATATTTTTTCATTATGCATTCATGAAGTAATTGGAAGGACATTTGCGGTGGGCCAGTCACTGTCTGGGCTTACTTCTCCGAAAACTGCAGTTTAGGTATGCAGTTTTTTTTTTGCCACCATGACAGCTTACTAATACAGAGACGACGTCATTAGGAACGTCGTGTATCTTTATGTTGACAGTCACGCTATATCCATCCGTCCTGTCTGCATGCATGACAACGCCAGGCCACATCATACTCGAGTTGTGTAAGATTATCTGCAGCAAGAGTCAACTGTTGTGCGGCTTGGCTAGTTGACTCGCCGGATATATCTCCAATCATACATAAATCGGATTAAATCGGAGAAAATACACTATAAACTCGATCCTCTGTGTCAAAATATGACTGAATGTCCGCCCTACTGCATATGTGGCGAATATCTTCCCAGTATTAACAAAAAAAGTCTTTAGCATGATTCGTTATCATCAGGGATTGTTACAAAAATGAGGGGGATACACGAAGTATTGCGGAAAACCGCATATAAGTATAAATAAGACGAATTATTCTTTTTGGCATTGATCAATAATTTTTGGCTATAATGCTTTATTTGACGGATTCACGTTTAGTTAACACTACACGCTGTGTATATGACTTGTATATGCGTATCGTGTAACAACAACAATTTTAGGATTCTTACATTTGGACGATTTAAATAAAAATTGTCGATGTTGTTTTATCCTTTACATGACAAATGAATATCCAAATCAAGGATCATCATTGTCACATTTCAAAGACGTTCAATTATAATGAAAAGTATCGAAGGTGGACAGAAAAAAAAGAAGGATGGCCATGGTACATAGACCCCATACTAATATTCTGAAAGCATTCAAAATATGCTAAAATTTTCACCTTCCAGATTCAAATTAGTATACATGTAATTATATTTTACTTAAAGGAAATACTATTATGGACGCAAATCAAATAACGTTGTGAGTTTTTAACCGGATGGCATTTTACCCTGGGGTTACTATGACGGTAGTTAGACCCTTATGTCACTTTAACAGATACCGAATTACACCGGTTTGATATTTTGGGTATTTGAGTATTATCAAAAATTTGTATCATGTACGTCATAATTAAGCGCGGGACCGTATTCAGATGGCAATTATGGGAGTATGAATGCCAACTGGACAGAAGCAAATTTAATGAAGTACGTGCGCTTACGCTTCATGTTGAATTTGTCAATATCCAGTTGGCATTCAAACTCCTATAATTGCCATCTAAATGCAGTTCAATGTTTAAATTTACAATTCTTAACAATTCTATGACGAAATCTCAAGAGAGTTTGCCTCTATAACAAATAAACTATTCGTTATCGTCAAGGATGGAACTATCATTTGACCAGCCATTTTTCGTAATCACCGGCACGTCAATCCTACCATTAAAGACATGATTCAACGATAACAATATCAAAACAAGACGAATGGAAAAAATGAATAAAATAGTATAATAAACGTATAACCTTTTATAGTGAATTTTATTTTGCGTTTTGAAGATGGTGTTCATTCGATTTTGACAAATTTTAGCTTTTTAGTTGTATATAATAGTGTTACACAAACTTAACTAGTTAAAAAGGTGATTATAAGTTTCCAAATGTAAACAAAAACCATCGGAATTAATGTTCCAACCAAATTCCATCAAATATTTATGAAAATTAATAATTGGAAGAAAATGGAAAATACACTGATTAACGGAAAATCAAAAGTATGTTTTAATAATGTATAAACTTACCATTCATTGAAAGTGATACATTTTCTTAAAAGAATAGGCACAGGTAATGGTCAATAGTGTAGTATTTTGATGCAAACGTCGGTGCGGATGTATGTTTTAGGTTAAGTATCACTTAGAAGTGGATTACATCAAACCTGGGAGACTAAATAATCCACAGCCTGTGTCTATCACGTATTGTAATGTTCAGAAGATAATGTAAACAAAGGCAGTAAGATGTTTAACAATGCAGACAGACACTTAAATCATATTTAAGATAGCAAAACACCAACGCACAAAAATAAAAGAAATAGGACGATGGAAGACGATCTAGATTGTCTGTGTGGTAGCACTACGTGGTAACTCCGCAGAGATATAAGGTTACCTCCCTTAGGCATTCTCTAATGGACCGACGTGTTAAATCTTAATTTGATTTCTCAAAATGGAGAAGGTGCCTTAACTTCAGTTGAAAATGACAAAGTTGTTTGGCATCATTTGGGAGAGAGCTGAAAGAACTATTGCTAAGGAATAATTGGACAAATTGTCTTCAACTGTAATGTGTATAAGTACATTGTGCATTATAGTGTGTTCTATATTGTGAGATCATCTGATGTAAGGCAAGGAATATCAGATGGCAGATATTGTATTCACATGTTTGTGATATTTTCTATCATGAAACCAATTAATTTTCTTGATGTGATCAAATTTTCAAAGATATGTCATATCTGATGCAACAGTTGCTGCTTCAAGCGAAATTGGAGGAATGCAAGCTCGCAAAACATACCATTGAATTATGTACAAAATAACGAAAAGTAAATCAATTTATCCCACTTCGGCGACAGACTGGAAATGCTGGTGATATTTTGCATATGAACGTTTTTATTTTGCACTCCGAAACCATATACAAATAACAAAATTAAATGATAAAGTAAGAAACGAAATTTATAGCTGCTTTCGTCGAACTGTTTCTTTTATAATTTATTTATGTGTGTATTGAAGTGGTTATTAGTAATTAATATATATGTATATATAGGATCTTTAACTAGTGTTCAATTGATGTCAGATTTCATGAAACGAGTCGTGGAAGTTTTTAGTTTTGCAAGCCTTGTTTAATAAAATCGTCGATAAAATTAACACACATTTAAAATTTATTATTTTTTTGTCCTATTAACAGCTATGACGTAGGAGGGAAAATGGAGTACCAAAAAAAACCCACCGAACAGGGCATATGTCAGTGAAAAAAGAAAGGTTTTAGTTAGGGTGTCTTCTGTCATATGAATAGAAAGGCTGTGGTTAGACTGTCTTCTGTTTATGAAACTAATTAAGAATAAAAGAGGTTAATTTTCAAAGGAATTGCTGGTTTGTTTATTGTCAGTGAAAGAAAAAAGGGTCTTTGGGTAGATTGTCTAATTTCAGTGAAAGAAAAGACAGATTTTTGGCTAGATTGTCTACTGTCAGCGAAGGGAAAGAAGGGTTTTTGGTTACATGGTCTTCTGACAGTGAAAGAAAAGAAGTTTTTTGGTTGGACTGTCTTCTGTCAGTGGAAAGAATAAAAGATTTTAGATAGACGTTTCAGTGTACTGCCAGTGCAAGATAATCTCTACAATCTTTGTGATTTTGATTCACCTTGACTTATCCTTAAGTTCAAAGTGTGGGCATGTATGTTAATTTGATCTGACATTTGAAAACGAAAATTGTCAACAAATTGCTTAATTAATATAAATCTTAGAGCTAACTTACCAAAAAACTCATTTGGATAATCAAAAAATAACAAGATCCATACATTTAGCTGAAATTGCAATGTTTCGATTGGAAAATTCGAAGGATTAAGTTTAGTTTGTTGGGAGAAGAAGTGGTAAAGAAAAGGTAATATCGATAAATAAAAACGTAAGTAGCATGACATCATGATAGTCATAGCATTTCACACGGGGATTGTTCATCGTCAGGCTGAAATCAGGTGGTGGTAGGTGAGAAATTAGAAGAAAATCGTTTTGAAACAATAATAAAAGAATACGTAAAATCCAAAGTTTAATTACCTTTTACAATAATATCATATAATATGATGACAGCTATTTCAAATTTTGCACGCGACATAAAGGGCAAGTGTCTTTTGGGAAGCTATTATTACATTTTGCTTTAGTGCAGGTATATAGATGTAAGAATAGTAAAATTTGAATTATGATTCGCGTTCTATTCAATCTGTTTCAGTAAAACCTTTACCAGCCGTCTGTTTGAGTTGCCTCAGACAGGAATCACAGGCGGCTTGGTTGTCACCTGAAGTGACATGACTCGCTTCCATTAAGGCGATTTTGTGAGAGGGCTGTCATTAAGAGATGGACTTGCCCTCCATTAATGTGAATAGATATGTTTAATCCTTCGAGATCCACAAGGAACCACACAGGACAAACCTACAATGCTTCAATACCGGGCTAATTGTGGTAGAAAAGGCATTGCTCGATTCGGGAGAAGACTGCATCACCAAACAATGTCTGATAGTATTATACTATCGACTGTTCAAGTTCAAAAACATGATCACTAAAATGTGTAGGCAGAGCTGTTAGTCTATACTTGATGGTGTAGAATTTTTCAGACGGAATTTCCTCACCAACCAATGTCATATTCAGCTCCATGATGAATGTTTTTTTATGTTTAATTACATTCAATCCTATTATTTTCTTGTTCCATTCAAAGATTTTTTCTGTCGTCATTGTCACCGCAGACTTGTCCATTATCATTAAGTCTTTACATAAAGGTATTTACGTGTAATGTTTCAGCGATGGTAGCTTGCCAATATATAGCGTAGGAGCTTCCTGCTGTTCATACACTCCCAAACTCACAGCGTCTACAAGAAAACATAATTAATCCCTCATTACTCGACTACCCATCATTGCCATTGATCAGACACCACAATACAGATATAAAGCCTTTATACATTAGAGAAGTCAGGTGGGATTTAATGTTCTTTATAATAAGCTTTCTAAGTATCAATGTAGATTCACGTATTTTTGTATAGTCGGAAAAAATACTAGCATACCAACACTATAGTTAATTCATTAAAGAAAACAAAGACGATCGAAAAATACTTTTTCATGCGAGTCGGATATTTGAGAGTCAGATTGTTATGGAATCTCTGGTGAGCGAAAAGACTTGATTATGATTTGTATGTTAGGGGTTATCGTTATAGAATGTGTAGGATGGAACAACGAAACCTGAATCATTTGAAACAGAAAATAATAAACATAGTTCTTCACACAGCGGTTAGACGCCTGATGGATCCGGTTAGTGGGGTCAACAGCAGTGTGACTTAAGGTGTTTTTATAAGTTGGTGGTGACGTCGAGACAACAGGAGCAACAACCTCCACTATCACAATTGAAAGTCTGAAATGTATTTCTATTGTACAGTACCAAAAGAAAATATGAGGGACAGGACAGTATTCATCCAAACACATAGACATATACCAATAAACAAAATGGTTTCTAGTGTTTTATTTAAATGTAGCTTCCTTGCCCTTTCAAGGTGCATATAAGCGCTATAGGTGCTATATTTTTTCTTTCATAATACGTTTTTATTTTCCCGAATTATTCAACTTTATATGAAGTTCTCCCAATATAGGAATTTTCTTAATATTTTTCTTTCTTTTTTTTCCACAGAAATTACAGGTAACTGTAGCTTTCACTCCGAGCTCAAAATACACGTGGAGTTTTCTTTACACCGCGTCAAAAGTTAAACACCACTAACTTATATTAGTAATAATTTGACAAATTGCTTTAAATGGCTGTCGTATGACGGTTTATCTGTAAGGTATATTATCTGTACTGAAAGCAGTATTGAACCCGTCTACACCGGTCCAGACCGGAGTGACTTTGTGCACGTGAGTTCAAAACATTATGGGTCACCTGCACCAATGTTTGGTTGTGTGTTATGTCCAAGATCTGAAAAACGTTTCCTATTGGTATTCTCTCATGCACGTCGCATATAGGCATGGCAGTCCTTATTTAAGTTAGTCATGAAAAATGCGCAAAACAGTCTTTAAATTACTATTTAGATTTCATGACATTGTACTCTAATGTATCCCTAACCCCGATTAGTTGGGCTATCTATCCACTTTAATGACAATGTTCCCTCAGTATTCCGACATAACGCGTGCTGATGCTGTTGTTTTGGTCAGTGTGATTAATTTCCTTTCAAAAGCATGTCTAACATCCCGACAACATGACATGTCTTCTTTCCCTATGTGAATAGATTATAATTTTTCGTCTGACCAAAGACTTTAGAGAACAAGTACTCACTGGCCTATTGATTTCGATCCGAGAAAAAAACCTTTTAGGGCAGGCCAGATTGCTTTTATTTCCATGCATTCTTTTTAATTTTAAAAGGGAGTGTTTCTTTTCATCGTAAATTTTCTTTATCTGAACTACGAAGTAATTTGTGATATCACCTTGTGTATACGGAGGAACCTAGTGTAATAGTACAGGAGAATCAAATTTAATAGATTTCCCAAACGTATTTTTATGTGTTCTGTTTAATCCAACATTTCTCGGTACCGTTTTATAACATTAATAATAGTTATCTATATTTTCGCTGCATTGCACCGTTTTCCGAATTCTTGAATTGCAAATAGTAACGTCTCCGTAAAAACTGAGCTTATATAATGTACATAATGACACGACAATATTTAATTGCAAAATATACAATGATAGATAATATAAACAGATTTAATGTATAGACTAATGTAGCGTGCGTGGTTAAATAATTTAACAAAATAAGCGCGTGGGGTCAATATACTTTACAATTAACATGTCGGGTATTTCCCCGGATTTCTCTACCATATCCTTATACGTTATTTACGACTTGTCTATTCACCCGCATATCATTATAGCTATATAACACAGGGAGAGACGCCATGTTGTTATAACACACGTTAACGAGATCCAAAAGTCGGCGGGGTTGTTGTCTCTCCACAGTTACCTTTGATGAGCAACACTGCCTTGGCTAACAAGTAACCCGTTACCATTGTACTGTCGTAAATAACGGCGCTAACAAGGGATTATTTAGATCATTTGTCTCAAATCCTTCCTCTCTTGCGTATATTACATATCTACAGTTGCAGTGTATCTAAATAAAAGCAATTATAAAGATTAAATAGAAAAAAAAATAAAATTGTGAAATCGGAATAAATAAGTCTGTTGTTAATGACCAATGTCCTCATGGAGTATGGTAATTGTTTATCGTTATTATAATTATTTATTTTAATTATTTATAATTAAGCAATGTCTCTGAATCAAGTTATCAATTAGATATAATATCTCAAGACATCATTCAGAATTCTACAATGTACATTATATATCTCATTAATGTATGGCGAAGATCTTCCTTTTTTTGGCTCAATAAACATTTTTACAATCAGTAAAAGATAACTTTATTGTTTCTAACTAATACCTTAATAAGTTATGTAATTGTTCAGACATTGTCTATTGTTTTTGAAATCACGCAATGTCTCTGAACCAAATTATCAATTCAGAAATTGTCTGTTTAAAGATGCTCCATCGCTGACAAATGGTATTTTTTCACTATCAAAAGCTGGAGCAGACGATTTGGTATTTTTCTTCAGTTACAAAAGTTACTTACTTTACACCATTACCGTCATTGAAAAGTTTGACATTCTAATTTTACTTCAAGTTAAACATATTAAAAATAATTAATTGCATCCCGAAAAAATTCCGTGGCATTATATCTTATATGGAATGAAGTACTGATTGCGCATGCACCAAAGGCAAAATAAATTATTTTATAATATTTTTTGTGTTAATTGGACATATGTCCACACGATTAAACACAAATTCTTCTTCAAATGATTAATATCATTTATTCTCTGTCGGCGGTGGAGCATCTTTAATATCTCAAGACAACCACTCAGAATTATAGCAGGTTTTGCATATTAAATCTCAGTGACAGACGATCGATGTATAACGGAGAACGTTTGTTTTCTGTTTAACAGATATTTGATAATTCGGAAAAAATATGTTTATTGTTAATTAGCAATGTCTTATTGACAACCAATGTCATATTCTTTATACTGATTAAGTTAACATGATGAAATATCTTTTTCAAACAAAGTTTCTAAATTTGTATTTTTGATAGCTTGGTATTCAAATTTATCATTTTTGAAGATGTTCTGTACATGTAAAACTAGCGTTCGTCTGAAGTAAATTCGTCTGATGAATGAATTATTGGTATTGTGCAACACATTTGGTATTCATTATTATATATATCGTATCTTATATTTTTTACATAAGTCAAAAAAAAAAAAAATGTTTGCTTAGGGTTACATTGGCAAAAAAGAAGATATTCAACCCTAACCATAGTAATAGCAGGAACCTGAGTCTGGGATCGAAATCCCTACTTTTGTCGACAAAAAATTAGGGTTGGGGTTAAAAAATTTGGGTCGGTCCGGTAACACTTAACAGACATATTATTTTTGCATAATTTTATTTTACTGAACGTTAATGATGTTCTATTGTTTACAATGTTTCAGTGAAATCAACATATATTGTTACACCCTTCATCATCCAGTTTCTGGTTATTAAAACGGTATGGATAGAATGTGTTTATGGAGATGGATAAATATTTAAATACACTGTACTTGTTTCTGAATCCAACCTCTCACGATATGTATGTTGTAGGTTTGTCATTATTGAATAAAATTTTGTTTAAGCTAATGTTTTCGAATGCAACGTTTAATAAAAAACCCTGTCTAAATAGATATAGATAAGACAGACATTCTATATATTGGGCGTTGATAGTGAGGTATAATGTTTATTGCCATCAGGACTATGCCGTGAAACATTTTAATGTCTTTTGGGAATGTCTAGCACCATTGTACAATTTACAATCAGATAAAATTCACTATTGTGAACATTCTTGAATCTATTATCTCTTTCTACAGGTTGGTCACTTCACGAACCCGAAACTAATTTGATTCCCCAAAACAGCACGTTCTCCTCCATACTTCAACGGAATTGGAATATTACAGCATTACGCGTATACGCGTTATTAAGCGGATTTCAATTGTATACGTTGTAAGGATGACGTATCAGATAGGTACATATTTTGTTATTATTATATAAATTGATATTATGTTTTGAAAAAAAATATACTCATTATACCAATATTTCGTGATTTCCGTTTCAAATTGTTCCACAGGAATTACATGTACCTTTCATCAAAATTGTGGTAGACCTGCTTTTATCTCAATCATTAACAATATAATTGAACCAGGGCATGTAAGGATTTAGCATTACGGATTTAAAGATGCTCCATCGCTGACAGAGCATAAATGATATTCATCATTTGAACAATAATTGGTGTTAAATCGTGAATATATATGCCTAATTAACACAAAAAAATAACATAAAATAATTTATTTTGCCTTTGGTGCATGCGCAATCATTACTTCATTCCATATAAGATATAGTACCACGGATTTGTTTTGGGATGCAATTAATTATTTTTCATTTTTTTAAACATGAAGTAAAATAAGAAGCTCAAACTTCTCAATGATGGTAATGGTGTAAAGTAAGTAACTTTTGAAACTGAAGAAAAAAACCAAATCGTCTGCTCCTGTTTTTGATAGTGAAAAAATACCATTTGTCAGCGGTGGAGCATCTTTAAAGTTATTCTTTTCTATTTTTTAGTCTGTTTTGACGTAGAAACTAGACTCTTTGCACTACCTTAGCACTGTACGCCGCGTCAAGTCTGCAACAAATCTAAGCGTACACCATAAACACGAATTATCCTTACATCTGTTTTACTTTTAGTACACAGAAAAGCCGTTAACGATTATTGCGGACAATACACGCCTTCTTGTCAACGTCTAATTATATTTATTCAGTGATTAGTTTCGTATTCCCAGCAATTAGTTTCGAATTCATAGCTGTGTTGTCAAATTATGAAGTCCAGTAGTACGCAATGTTCACCTCGGATGGTTACAAGTGTTCTTCTGACCTAGATGTTGCGAGAATTAGGAAACTAAATTGTCATCATCTCACTGTCTGATATTTTTCTGATTCCTAAATGTATTGTTTCTTATGGTTAGCTTTCAGTTATTTGAATTTTTATTAGCTTTACTAAGTATCTATATTCTGCACTTACTAGTACTACGTATACTTTCTATCAAATATATGTGTTTATTTTCATCACAAATGCCCTCTGATATCCATTCATTTCGCCTATGTAACATTTTACATATGTCGCTAGTGTAATGTGACCTGGCGTGTTTACCATTGTCTCTGCCGTTCAGGAAATACATTGTAATGTTGCGATATGAACAATGGCTTGACGTCAGGATTTTGTACATGTAAAAATGTACATGCGTTTACTGGATGTTTTGTTCTACAATTGGACTTTACAATCATTAAGAACATAGATTCTCGTAGCTATGCGATAAAAACTATTTTAGTACTTTGTGATTTAATGGACAAAATTATTACATTGTTTTCAACAAAGTTAAGAATTCTGTTATCCAAGGCTCGGCAAGACTCATTTTATTTAAATTAAAAAACATATGTAATGGTCACTCATTACTCACTCATTGCATAAGTCTTACTTTGACATAAACTGGTATATAATATATACTATAATATAACATTGATAACTTTGTTGTTAGATTCATAAATGTCATTTCTTGATTCTTGAGGAATACCAGTTATATTTGACCGAGTGAGGTGACAACTTTGATATTATCAAAGTTTCCACCTTACGAGATGAAATTTTACTGGTATTCCCCAAGAAGCAAGGGATATTCTATTTATTACATTTGTTTTCTCGCTTTCATTTACAGAAGACCATCAATACTAGTTCCACCATTGTATTGTACAGAGTTATTTGACCTTGCGATTATTACGTCGTATTTTTGTGAGCATAACGTCATATTTCTACACAAAAAATAACGTCATTTTGGCGAACACACTAATGAGGTAACAATCAAATTGATATTTTCACTGTTAATGGAGCATGACGATTGGTCAAAAGCGAGTTAAAATATCAAAATTGATATCTTCACTAGAGTAAAGTATATCGCTTTTATGTTCGTAAAACTTATTTTCACTGTTTATGATAGTGAATGTTCCCAGCTAGTGGAAGTCAAATTAAATGGAGGGGAGTCTTAGTCCAGAACCATAACGCTAGCATATCTCCAACATAATGTACGTATCGGTCTATATTTGTTTGTTCATAATCGGTCTGACAATTATGTGATTCAGACATTAAAAAAGAACTATTTTGGCATTATGATCATGATAAATATATCATTATCTAGTAAAATGTGGTATATATCACTTTTCGTAATCAAATAACCAAAGTAAGTTACTAAGATAAATGCTTATTGACAATAGGAAATAATCGTTGATTCCTACACTAATTATATAATGTTTAGACCTTATATGGCTACATTTATTTTGGCTGCAGTGGTAGCATTGTTAACAATTAGCAATGCTTATTCACAGAAATAATGATGTTAGAAATTAAATTATGTTTGATAATTTATATATGTTGAATGTGTGCATTCTTTCTCTGCTTTCATTTTTGTTTGTTTAATTCTTTAAGCTATATAAAGCAAAATTGAAGCTATGAAGTTCAGTCTCCAGTCACCAGTTGCCTACTTCCTTTTCAGATAAGTCTGTTTCAAGATATTTTAGCATTTTAGCATTTGTGGGCAATAATTGTCACGTCTGTATTATATAATCATGTGTTTGCACAAAGGATTTTTTACCCTATTGCTGAAATAAATTAATGTAATGACAAGAAAGAAAAAGATACAAAAAAAAAAAAAAATAAATAGATATATTTGAATCTATATGTAATTATCCGTATACGTAATGTGATAAAGTGCTTGTTCATTAACTGTCATTTTAGTTTTGAAGTTTTATAATTTGGATTTTTAATTGGTAACTTGAACATTACTTCCATAGCTTTA
This sequence comes from Argopecten irradians, assembly GCF_041381155.1. NCBI lineage: Eukaryota > Metazoa > Mollusca > Bivalvia > Pectinida > Pectinidae > Argopecten > Argopecten irradians. The sequence continues at coordinate 13,179,451 of NC_091145.1, read as the reverse complement.
TCTTTTATATAACCAGCATAACAAACACAAAGGATAATGCTATTATATTTATATTTGTATCATTATCTTTAAGGAGTGATGTATGGACAGTATTGGACAGCTATGCCATTCGTCAGTAACCACATTAAGGTATCTATCAAAGTTACATCCTCAGACCGAGCCGTGATGTCTGACGTCAGACGGGCGCTCTTAGTTTCCCCACGTATTTGAAACTTAAGGTGAAGGACAGCCACCGAGAAAACAACAGATCAATATTGAACCTTCTCACAATTAATGCCAATTTGTATTGAAAATCCCCGTGACGAAAACATTATTGTTGCCTTTCGCCTCGGCAGCTTAATTGCCGTCAAATCCATGTACACAATTGGGAAGACATTCTCGTCCTCACTATCCTATGGCACAAGGAAGGGATATGATAATGAAATGATCACTTTGCGAAGTCGCATTTAGGGATGATGACCGTATCTGGTATTTTAAAATGTTAACATCTTCATATGTCAACGATGCATATAGCGCAATTTTCATCGGTCACTTCAGCACTTTATGATTCATCTTTGGGAGAATATCATCGTTGGTCCGTTTCTAAGTCGAATGTTAAACACTCAGCCATATGTTTCTCCGATTTTTTAATTTTTTTTCTCGTGTATATTTTTTCATTCAATTATATGTAATATCACAGCATTTGATATATTGATACACGTCCAATCCTCATTCAATTGGGTATATATTCCACTATAAAAAATATGTATGAAGTGGCTTGATAGCATTACTACAGTATTTATAGATGAATACAAGCATGTGGAAGTCTCAAGGCAAAAACTTTGTGCTAATAATTTTCTAACAAATTACATTACATATACTTCCAATAGCCAAGTAAAATGATAAATTACAAAGTAACTACTGCCGATGTGTACGTGTAACATAACATAGGTATGATAAATATGATATATATATATAATACTGATATACTCACGATATTGTTATAAGCGAGGTTCGTGAAGAAAATGTGACTATCGTTATTTGAGACAGATATGATACTAAAAATAAAAAAGTGAAGAAAAAAAATCATCATTTTTTCGAGATTCCTCTTTAATAATTGGAGAGTGAATATCATCGAACGCCACAGAAGAAATTGCGTCACGGAGACCAAAATATACCGAATGCGACATCTGATAATAGGATTAGTTCGCGCCGAACATGACAAGCATTCCCCGCATGCCTAATCAGAAGTCTTTTATTGTTATTTTACAAGTTCAATTGTAATCAATTTGCCATTAAATTCATTTAATGCATCCATATGATGAAATTAAACCCTCGAATTATTCGGAGAAGTGTAATTTTTCTGAAATGAAACACAATACTCGTGTCAATTAATAAATAAAAACCAAAAAGTCGTGTTATCGGTGAGCGAGATGCAGAGGTGAATAAAACCATTTCAAAATGAAATGTAAATTATGTTTGAAATAGTTTATATGAAAAATAGATCAACGATTTTTTTTAAATCGTTTCAAAAAATAAAGCAAACATGACAAGAAGTATCAATTGAAGTTAATCAATTCATTATTGTTTGAAGGTCATTTTGCGCTTTAGAAATGCTAATTGTATTTAAAGTAATAACCTCCTCATTATCTATTCCTACTTTGCATATTACAGAGTTAGCTCCCTTGCGGGTAGGTATCGATTGGTACGTCATTATTTTGTGAGCGCAATTCACGTGGTTTTCTCCGAAAAATATGACGTTTCGCTCTAAAATGCATGACGTCACAATAACACCTACCCGCAAGGGCAGATAACTCTGTAATATGCAAATACAAAATACACACTGTGTATGGTACGTACTTATACATACACACATCATGGATGGTTTTTATTGGTAAATTTTTGGAATTTCAAATTTCAATGTCCCATTTTAGCATTGATATGATAAAAATATGTAATTCATGAGTTTTATTTTGAATGGTTGATACATTTTTTTTCATAATATCATAACAATGGCGTATTTACATACCTCATTTAACTCGAATTAGCTAAAATCGAATACCCCAATCGGTCGAACTAATCGTATGATTCCGACCATGTCTCTACATAACCCCACATATCTCGAACCGTTATTCTACCTTCCACCAAATACGTAGAAACAAAACTATCTGTTCGTCGAACAATGTGTTTGGCCATTGGCATATTATTGATCTTCAGCATTTTAACGTGTGTTTTAAGAAATATCATTACTAATGATAAAAATAATTAGATAAGGATATGCTTGTTTGTCAATCACAAAAAAACAACAACAACAAAACATATCGATATGCATGGTTTGTCATAGTAGAATAATCTAGTTTTTTACTGTCGATGTTCAACCTCTGATTTCCTGAATACCCCATTTTACATGAATTTCTACCGGGTCCTCTGCTGTTCGAGATTACGGGGTTGTAATGTATTTCTCATTGATTCAAAACATTCCAAGGTCGCAGATCATATTTTATTTTACTTAGTTTTTATAGATTGTAATCAGCAACATGTATGTTGTATCCAAACCTTATTTATATTGGATCATTAAAGGAATAAATCCCATTATAATGATTATCAATACGTGACATATCGACCAGGGAAAACGAATATTCAATATCGAGCTAAATGTGTATAGCGTCAGTACAAATCTGCAAACAACAGCAACATTCAACTATTGAAAGAAACATGGCCTAGAAATTATGTAGTCTAAATCTAAATATATTGCTTCCTTAAATAAGTATTATGGGATACATTGTCTTGGGTAAACATGTATATCAATCCCCCGAAAATCTAAAGATTATGTTATTTTAAGAAAGAAATTAAACCCTATCATATACAGAATCGGATTAGGTTGAAAGTGGTTGCAACATTGCTTTGTGCATTGGCAGTCGTCCATTACCTTTAAGTGTCATATTCCATCAATACCACGCACATAAACATAAAAGTCAGATTTCAATTTTGGTATTGATCATAAAACTTCATATCAGGAACGTCGTTTGAACTTTTCAACATTAGCTTATCTTCGTTCAATGTCTCATTATAGAAACCATTTTTCAGCTTTATCAATATTGTTTCAAAAGAAGTCTCCCAGACCACCAATTTTTATTTTTTAAGAGGAAGCTTCAGGTATTACCACATTTGATTTATTTAAGATTTTTTTTATTCATATCGTTTTTTATTATTAACAAAAAAGTTGAATTCATGGCTTCATGAAGCTGTTTGTGTTATATACAGTATACACCCATGGTTGTAATGAAGAAATCCCCAATGTAGACAGATTTATGTGATAAGTCAATATAAAGTATACATGAATTTGATGTATTGTCTAGACTTCTTCCTAAATCTTTTTTCACTTAACTACTATTTTGTCCGTGTTAATACAACGCCTCAACTAGATGTTGTAGCTCATCCTGATGTGAAGTTCGAAAAATTGTTATTTAATTTAGTGATGTGTTATTACCACTATTGGAATGTCAAAGGACGCACTCGATATTCCAGGGGGTACTATCGTAAAGCAATACATTTTACGAGATTCAAATTATCCCTTAGATTCGACCGCACGTTTGTTAGTAAAAATACATAATCGCAAGATTATGTATTCGCAACTAAAGATGAGCGAATTATAGTTTATCCTGCAATCAGCAGTTGCATTGTCGGAATATGTTTTTCCTGTATTCGGCACTGACGTAAAATATCTGTATTTAAGCACGTGCATCGATTTCATTGAACTCATATTGGTTGATCCATTGTTTGAATGTCGGACATCTTTGTTGAGCATTGTTATACGGATATAATAATTAAAGTAACTTTGCTGAATATTAAATCATATTTATGCATTTTTTTCATTGAACTCATATTGGTTGATCACGCTGCATTTTGACTCGGGACAGAAAGACAAATGTTGCTCGCCTCCATATACATGTACGCAAAAATAAAGTGGTATGCAGTGTCGTAATAGCCAGTTCTGGACTTCATGTATGTCATAGCAGCATGGAATGTCTATGAACAACAGACGAGACATGTACATTGTAGCATAGACCATTGATGCATTTCACAAAATCGCATAAAGATAAAGGTATTGTATGGCTTTGAATTTGGGCGTTGCTCTTTGTAATCTTGAAATAAAGTGTCTATAGGCATGAGATTGGTCAGTTGTCCACAAAAAGCCTTTAGTCGGATTAGTCCCAGGATCATTAAATAATCCAAAACAGTTTTAAGTTTAGACTTAGCCAATCAAAGATGATGTTACAAAAAGTTACGTCATTATGATTGGCTAAGTAGAACTTTAGTCTAAGATTTTTGCGTGATCCTGGTCATGAGAACATCCTGGAGGACATGACATAGAATAAACTAAAACTTAAACAATTAAGTTTGAAAACGGCGTTTTGATTTCCCTCCGTTAGTTTTATGTTCATTAGTTTTTTTTATCACTTTGACACTAGTTAAGAAGAGCGCATTATCAACCAATGCCGCTATCTAGATTATTTAAAATGCTACACCAATTTAAATTGTTTAGTATATTTTAAGCGCGTTACCAATCACCAAGTGGTTAGTTAAAAATAATTATATTAATGTTGTAGAAATTTGTAATCATATGAAATATTAGAAGTGTTTTTTTTTCAAAATTTTGAACAATGCTTAAAATTGACAGTACTTTTGTTAATAGTTTTAATAACAAATTTCATAATAACGTTTGTGGTTGTTTGAATATGTTCTTTTCACATATCAAATACGTAGCAATTGACCTTTTGATAATATGACACACAAGGAAGAGAAAATATATGAATATATGGATAACTTTTTTTACATTTTGACTTCATTTTAAAAGATATCTGATCGTCCAGATTTAAATACTACTTCAATATTGCAAAATGTTTATCTTTAATATATTTTGACTTCATTTTAAAAGTTCTTTGATCATTAAGATTTAATGCTATTTCAATATTATAAGAAAGCCAAAACCAGATATTGATTAAAAACACAATTTTCTGGCAAACAGGGAAAAGTGTCATATGATACATTTGTCTGACTTGAAAGACACTTTGCAATTATTTTTCGTAAGATCTCTTCGTGAGAAAGCGAAACTTAATATGGTGTAACTGTAGCGCTGGTATCGTAACTCAATCATTTTTGTGACACGGTATTTAGTGGTGGGCATTGATGTAGCTGTCGCGTTTTTTCCCTGTCTGAGACAATATTAAATAAGTTATGCTCTTTTAGCCTTTATAGGTGTAAAGCCATAACATATCAGCTAGGTTGTTATATAGTATGAAAAAACCAGTCCAGTTAAACTATGGAATGTATAGGAGTTAGGAACGTAGTATCCCCTCTTTTTTACCAAAAACATATCTAATTATATGAAAAGGATTACTGACATTTATAGCAGAATTACAGAAAAAATATTTTTTCATAATCCGTATTAAACACAATATGCGTTTTTCGAACATGTTAAGAATTCAAATGAAATAGTGTTTTATTTTATAGTTATGCTTTCTTTATAAGAAGATAAGACAATTTTATACAAAACAAAAGATAGTAAGGTTTATATCGTATCTCGTTATTTAACAATAATTTCGAAAAAACCGGATAAATAAAAGTGAAAAACAATGTGATGTAAATCAAAACAAAAATACGAAAGGAGACGCGTAGTTAGTTTATAAAGGGTTTCTTGATGTATGTAAAAAATCAAAAGATATTTATTTAATAAAAAAATAATTCGAACACACTAATTTGACCTAGAAGGGTCGAAAAGGAGTTGGAAAAAGAACTCTTTCGACAACAAAATACGGTGTAATTGAAAAAAATGGTAAAACAGATAGATAGATATATAACTATTTATTAATAATGATAATTTAATGAGTATGACATTAATTGACTTAATTGATAAGATAAAGTCATGATATACGGTATATGTATAGAGCAACCAAGTACATCGATATATTGTTACATATCGTAAGTATAAGAAATGAATAAGACAAAAAACAAAGAAAAATAACGAAATCGACAAATATCTTTCTGGCACCTTTTACCCTTCGAGCAAGATTTGGAGAGCAAGATATCCATCGACATCTTATATCCTAGACTTAAATATCTTGAGGTATAAAGTTATCCTAACCGTGTGGACAAAAACATCGAATTATCAAGAATCACATAATACCAACACGGTCAAATAGTTCAGAGTTAGCAACAGAAAATACTACAAATGAAACAAATAGTACAATGCTGTTAAACGCATACGGATTCCATCGAGAGTTTCCTTTGAATGTTACATACTGCGTTATAATTCAAAACATTGGAGCAACTTAAACTTATATCAAGGTTGATTAAAATTGATGTGAAGAAATTTTCGAAAAGTAGAACAAATGGTACGATTTCATAGATGATATATAGGTGTAAATGAATACAATTGTTTACAAACACTATAGGGTTTGCTGTATACCATCGCTACGACTGTTAACGTGTTATTTTAGACATTCGCCTTGTGATGGGGATTGATGTGTGAAAATGTTCAATACACTGTAGTTACAGGCGGAATTCTTCAGTCAAAATTGTCAAATCTATTTTCATTTCTCTTTAACTCAACGTGAAATATTATATATTGAATCAAATAATGATTTATTTTTCAAGGAATGGCAAAATGAATGGTTTATAACTGTAAAAGATAGATTAAGACCTCTAATTATAGTGTATTTATTCAATGAAAAAAATTGCTCGATATGCTGCTCCTTCTAGATATTTTTTTATCAATAAGATGTATATCTTTAAAGGACTTTTACCAGTTCTGCATGGTGAATTACTTTTACAATATATATAACCATTATCATGAATTAAAGGTTTATTTGAAACCATGATATGCCTTCAAACGTTTGTCAAATCCAACAAACAAACAACGAAAGATAAATCATGAATTCGATATTTTGATATTTTTTGTGTGACATTTCATATAGTCTTCCCTGAAACGCGAAATACCCTCCTGATGAAAACCATATAGTACTCATACAGAGTTGTACAGTGTCCGTTAAGCTTTATTTCGAAATAATAATAATATCGATAACAAAGAAAATGCAAATCAGATCTGCCAATTGTGACCCTTACTGTCAGCTGTCCAGAAATAATGTGTAAATTACGTATTGAAAGCTAACAGTGTTTTGTTTAACTCTTTGACATATTTTTTTCTCAACACGAATGATTTTAACTTGCATTGTAAGTTTTAACATGACATTTGTTTACGATTTGTACTATGTGGAACATATTTATATCTTATAATAGAGGCTAAATGATCGATGGTCGCAATATAAATATGAAAATCTATTGTTAAAAGCTCTTTCTTATTACATATACATATGTAGTAGTCATTTTAATAATCTACTTATATTCCGAATATAACTTCTTGGAATAAAAATATGAATTCTGCAATGGACATTGCCATTGCTGGAGCAAACCTTCCGCATATGTTGTATTACACTTAAACAATTCAACCAATCTACCACTGAATCAGATATACGTTCAAATGTAACAGGAGAGAAGAAATCGGAGCGGCCAGAATGAGGTTTGAACCCGGAACCTCCACGCACTAGCCGGGCGCTGTATCGATTGAGCTACGTGGTCGATGGAGTTTGATCCATTCCAGTCTCACTACACAACCTGGAATTGCTAGTTTTTATGAAGGTTTTGGGATAACATCTGCAATGTCTTTAAAGTATAAGCTGTATTTTTCTGAGGATTAAGAAAAGCAAAGGTTGAATTTTAACTCGCGTTGTTAACTCCTGCAATCAGATGATAATATTAAGATTAAACAATTTAAATGCTATAATTTTACTGTCGTCATATATGCATTGGTTAGTACATATTCGAAATGAGCGTTCGGACCTGTGAGGAAGGCTCTGGGTTCTGCCCGCTGATCGAGACGCGTCATAGTCTACAAAGGTGATAGTTTCTGCTCCTGCTTACCGCTGAGCAATACGAGAGTGGGACGACTAGTATGCCCGTTGTCAGTATAATGTAACCAGTGAGGTGTGTTGCTTGGTGTCTTCGGAGACGTACTTCAGTGATACAAACTATAAAAAGGGCAACAGTTTCACTATATAAAAAGACACAGCACGAATATACCACAGTCTCCCAAAATCCTCAATACGCATTTTATACAAGCTACACACCGCAAACATGGAAGGTCGTCCTTAAAATGCCATGGCTGTTAATAGGACGTTAATTAATAAAAAAACAAAGAAAAATAAAAACAAAGCTCGAAAGGATGTTTATATTTGACTTGTTTTAGAAACAAATATGAAATATTACAATTATGACATCACATTTTTACGAGTTCCTCAGATGGGATGGTGTCATGGAATCTTCCGTATTCTTGCAATATGTTTGTCAAGAGAAGCATTTGATATTTTCAGAAAGGCAATTTATATACAAAATGACATTAAAGGATTCGAACACTTAAACAGGGGGAGAGGGTCCATTTTCTGTTTGGTCAAGTTGTTTTAGGTCTTAACATCCATAATGTTCTTTGTCGAAGTTTATAATATGCAAATATGTTGCTCAATGCAATGTTTTAAGACTCTTTCGTATGTGAATATAAAAGATAGGGATAGGGATATTCTATCCGAGGGTCACAAAATGTTGTAAAACCTAGGGTTGTCGAGGGTTTTACAACATTTTGTGATGCCGAAGGTAGAATATATCTATCTTTCATATCCACATGTGAAAGAGTATTTTCTCTCAAATATCAACGTTTTATTGCAATTTTACTACTGTGATTTTCCGCCATTTTGAAATAAATTCGAAAAAAAACACAAGTGTTATTCCTTATTTTAAAATTGCGTGATATTTTCAACACAAATCCCGTTGCTTGTTCTTTTTAAAGTAAATACAATCTAAATCAAGAAAATGTTTAAACTGTACCAAAAATGATAATTATTTTTGATGCTGTGACGACACGACGCTTTATTGCATGATAGCCATGCAACACGGCTTCAGGAGATATGGATGTATTGCCCTAGACCAGCCAGTATTACACTTGTAGGTATGAGGGATAATATAATTTATGGAATTTGTTCTAGTATGGCACCAGGGCTATATTCATGCATAATTCGGATTTTACAAAATTAGGTCACTATGACCTAGTTTTTGACTGTGAGGTATATTTTCCTATTTGTTTTATTTTCAATATACCAATGCAATATAATTAATAAAATATCATTTGGTTCTACAAAAGAACCAAACAAATAATTGACCCTCAATATATCGTTTGATGTCCTAACCTCCGGGTATGTTTAAATAAAAAATGATGCTTATCGGTCATGGCCACCCGAGGGCTCAAATTGCCACTCATCCTTTTCAAAACTGCCCACCTCTTTATCAAGACACAAGACAAGCATATCGACTATGTCCTGAGAAAGGGCAGACAACCTTGGAAATTTTATTATAAAATAATCGGTGTGTCCACACGGTTAGGATTACCTACTCAATATTTACTTTTTGATGTCATTCGTATCCCACAGATATACCTAAGGATCCCTGTTACCCGGAAAATATCCCGAGATTCACTGTCGATATTACTTGTTGGACCCACAAAATTTATTATTGGTTTTATTACCATGTCTGTTGAAAGAGTTATCCAAGAGTCCAGTTACCGTGACAGCATGTGTGGGCTGGTTTATGTATATCACTATCAATGGCTGATAACCTGAAGGATACCCTCGGTTGTATAAGCCGCATTGTGAGTTAAGTAAAGCAGAGTGAATCTAAATTGATTTACTTCTTAATCCGGGGTAGAAGGAGTCAAGTCTAAAGGTCAAAGCAAACACGGCCATCTGGTCAGATAGCAGGATTTTCATGTACAATAATTGCTAAAAGAAGTTGCTTTAGGAATCAGAACAATAGTACTTCATAATACACGTGTAATTATCATGTCACACATTTGATTGATATGAACGTTGAACTGAATTCTTTTTATATATATTTTATTTTAAGTTTACGAAAAATTCCTTATTTTTATTTTTGCACATGTTTTCATGAAAGTAAGATGATTGGTTAATTAGATCTTAACTATTTTAAATATAGATATAATTTGATGAGAAATGCACAAAAATAAACGCGTTTACATGAGCAATACCATGACGTCATTTCAAAATTTAGAATTTTTGTGTATTCTTTTTATGTATCAGTAACAATGCAGTAATCATTTATAAGTTATCCTGATTTTACCGCATCATTAAATTAATGCCATTTATAAAGACGCTTGCTTTTATGAAACACCCGAGTTTACTTATCGGACAATTCCCTTTACAGATACATAGTTTTTCGATTTGTCTCATTTTTATCAATAATTTTCCGTATGAAATATTTTAATCCCGACAGGATTGATTTGAATGATAGCAACAATAACTGTACTTTGTAAAATATACATGTACTGGTAAATGTTTTACATCATAATTGTAGGGGAGGTATTGCTATATGTGAGCAAATCAAAACAATATTGGAAGAAAAATGCGTGGTGTTTATAAATGTATTTGTACATACTAATATGGCAAGAAGGTGTACGGCACAAATATGGTGGGTTTTTGTTATCGATGTGTAAACTTCCGAATAATTTCGCGGACCTATATTCTCTGTCATATGACACCACAGCCAGCTAGTTTGCATGTTGATATTAATGTGACAACGACGAATGCCTTGCTAGTTATATCAATGGTAAATGACAAAGTCATATTAGATATCAGTACTGGATTGAGCCTGGTAGCTCTCTGTCTTTTTAAATGATACGTTTCCGTTTTACTGTAATCACAAGTTATGTTCTATTTTTTTAACATAAAAATCTAGATTTCTTACATAAAAGCACCTGTTTTACTTATCCATGCAGCAGATTTTGATGTATAATATTTGGAGGAATTTTATAACTTTAACAAATATTATTTTTTTATTACTGATATATGTAATAGTACATTAATCACCTCTGTCTTATCAAAACCGTAAAGCCGGATATTTTCGCGGACCAAAATTTTCGCGATTTGATCTAAAAACGAGAAAATCATACATGTTAGGGATTTAAAACTTTCGCGATATGGATTTAAAGATAGATAACATTCTATCATTTTTCAATATTTCGCTGATCAATTTTCGCGAGCCTAGCAATGGTCCGCGAAATCGCGAAAATATCATCCCCGCGAAAATAACCGACTATACGGTATATAAATTAAAAAAGATAAGTTGAATGAAATGTTGGTCGATAGCTTGGCCTCGATTCAACTCAAAAATTTAGTTGCAATGGTCTGGAATAAGAAGCGAGTATCGAAGGTGACTAGATATTCGTTAGCCACTGGCTTACAGTTCCTGTTGCACCTGCTGTACCTATTGTATGATCGTAAAGGGTGACTAATAGGTTTCAAATACTATTTAAAGATGACCACATGTTTAATACGACCCCTGTCTTACGGTCCAAAAAATAACCGAGAAACCACGTGATTATAACGACTCCTCTTTGTTCACTGAGTTGATTTTTTTCAATATTGGCGTAGTTTCTATTCCTTGTCAAAATTCACCATAAACAAAATTGAGAAACGTGCTCTTTTAAATGTTAAGTATTTTTGACAGAATTCACCATTTCAAAAACAAATCAAATGGGAAAAAACATTCCTACTTTATAGTATGCTACAACACGACCATTACGCCGTATCTTAAAGTTATATTTCTTGCTAATTTCACTGTAACATCTAATTCACACATTGCCGTAATTCAATATTATGTATATCAAATATTGTAATGTGCGAGCATTATTTTCTTCGTAGATCCAGTCTGCTGAGGTCAACCACATGTTTTTTATACGAAAACTTACTTCGATGTTCGGAAGAGTTCGGAATGAGTCTGCATCTTTCGAGTCTTTTTTAATTAAAAATGCATCCAGTGCTGCAACTTTATAAAAAGTGGTAAAATTAGAGAGTTTAAACCCCGGACAGACGACGAAAAATATGTATAACACTTAAACAGTTTTCACCATGACAAAAAGAGCGAACGTGATAGACCATACAACATTAAATAAGACACCCCCCCGGTAAAGGCAACACGTTGCATATAGATGGTATCTCCAGTAACTGTCCTTAGCAATGGCTAAGACGTAAAATAATAATTTATAAAACCCAATACATATGGTATTTGAAAGTATAATGGTTCAAGTATATTTCAGTTTTCCACCAAAGTATTATAAAGGATCATACCTCAACAGTTTCCCATGCTATTTAACAAGCATTTTATCCTCCTTTATCGTCAAAAGACTGATAAAAATGGAATGAAGGACATATCAGCAAGGTAATCGCAAACCTAGCCTTGGAGATATAAAGCTGTCTGGCAGATAAGTTTGTCCCTGGACGAATTCTAACGGTGGTTTTATTGTCTAGTCACCATTGTCGTGTTTTTTGGTTCTACCCTATTACGATCAGACTTTGAGGAGATTTATGATATCGTTAAGCTTTTAAAATCCCAAATCAGAATGAATTTGTTTTTAATATTGCCTGATCGCGATGTTTGACATGTATATGGATGTTAAGGGAGAATGGTTTTAAACCCATTTCAACTCTTCTGTATGATTATGTTTAGAATTTCGTGTAAATACTAGGAATGCTTACCTATAGATAAATTTGGGTATTTACATGATCCTCATTCCTTCCTGGTAGTCTGATATATGTTTTTTTTTCTGTAGCCCTTATCTGACTAGTACATCATTGTTTATTAACGATATCACACAGATTCAAAACAAATTATCGTAAATCAAGAGTTGGAAACAATGTCTTAAACGTTGATCTTGATAAATTACCAGGCATATATGAAAACATATTTAACTATATGCATTTACAAAGCATTTTCGAAAAACATTGCCTGCAATGAAAATGTATGTAGTCGTAAGGACTGACGACAACTCTTTGTCTTTTTTTTTCTTTTTCTGTGAGATGTTGTTTTTAAATCAATACAGACTGTTCCTGATAAAATATACTATATACCTCAGGCCAGAAATCAATCTGCATCAGATACCGATGCAAACATTGGCTTTTATTCCCGTATTTTAGCTGCTCAGAATATGTCCACATGTATAATATTTCACACTCGATATACATCTTTATAACAGATGATAATGGTTCGTTACGACACGTATCTGTATAATTCATGATTTATATAGTTTAAAACAAATAAATTACTTTGGAGATACACCCACTAATGAAGACTTAAGATCAGTTTTGACAACAGAAAACAAGACAAAAATACCCGTTATAAATTTGTGAATACTGTCTTATGTAAACGTTACACTCAGGTACAAATAATGAGTTCATGTAGATATACTTTGTCTGTCCATGTTTTGATCAAACTGTGATTTTAAGCAATGCAACTCATGAAAAACATTCTTTATACTTATGTCTTACTCGGCATATTACATTCATTTGACATTCTGTCGATCGTAATAACATGACCAAGATGGTAAAAGTCATAATCTAACCTACCACCATATTTATTCCGCAGCGAGTTAGAAACAGACCTAAATTTCTTTTACAAAAATGTTACCAATCTTTTCATGTTATCCATTAAACTTCTATCTGCCGACACTTGGACGTGAAACGTAAGTGGGCAATTTCGTTCATCGTGACAACGTAGCTCCATCTGTAGTCCATAGAGCTAGTTATGAGAGATCACGGGTTCGAACCTTGGTTAGGCGAATCATTTGCAAAGTTTGAGAAAGGAAGAAGCAATGAAAAATTTTTGGATTGGATCGATAATCGGTAACCGGGTAACACGAAAGGTAAAGTATCCGACTAATCGTCGTAGGTCCCTAGTTAGAACTCCAGTCTGAGTTTTCTTCAGTTCCTTTTCTGGTATTATAATTTATACATGCAGTTTTCAGTGAACTTAGACCGCTAACTAAAGTATACAGTATTATCATTGGAAAGAGTTTCTTTTTATTCTATTCCATTTGTAAATTATTAACGATGTGAAATCTTTTGAATACTTACGAGTTGGCGTACCGACTTCACTACGTTATATCCCCCGGTAGAAACACCTTATCAAGGTAGTGGTATATATAACAAGTGTTTCTATTGTTTCTTCTTACAAAAAGGTCATCGTAAGTACATTGTCTAGATAAGGTGATCAGTAGAAATATTATACTTGCTTTACTTTAGCAGGCTTGGTATTGTCAAATCTCATGTGCATATAGTCACCAGGATGCTAGAGCACTCAGTGGAAACTTTGTGTCTTTTAAACTCTTTATTCTATGTTTCAGAACATTCCACGTCTCAAAATAGAGATTTATTCACACATTCTTTACTGTATAATTGCATATGCCCCCCTTTAGAGAGTTGGTTGTCATCAACAAATGTGAAAACCAAATCGCCAAACGATTTGCTAATATCACGCCGTAGTCACCGCTGGTCGCCAACGCACGGTGACACTGTCGGTATTAAACATGCCAAACAGGGATGGTACTCTTGTGAACAATTACCAACGAAAGCGCCAGGACTTTTATTCCTACGGTTACAAATCACTGCCCTCATAACTCGAAATAATACAATATATTATTCATAAAGTATGTATATTTGAAAATTGCGGATTCCTACTGATTGCGATCTATTGGGATTTGCACGCTTCGGTGTATACTCGAACAGCGATTGCTACCATTGAAATGCTTAAGGCAGTAACAACTGACGACCAGTATTTATCGGCAATAATTCGCGCTGTATTGGCGCGCCTGAAACAGCTATTACATGGACTAGGGGGCGGAATGACGATGGCATCAAGCCCCGCCCTTTTCTGTTTGTGAACTCCACAGCGCACATTATGATTATGTTTATAGGTATATGTATGGGCACATTAGAAGAAGAGTGACAGAGACTATATTTTGTGGACATAATCAGGAGAGGCCTTTTTAAAGCAATCACCAGTACGATACAGACGTTACCTTGCAAGGTCTCCGCAACATTCGCCTCACTTCTACAGAAGAACAACTGCACATTCGAAACAGCCAACGGTAAGCATTCATATTATTTTCAACTTTTTCGCCTCGTTGATAGTTTTGTAGTAATCATCATCATTTATAAAGTTTCTTCTAACGAACATATCTATAAAATTATCAGCTATACTGCTGCACATTAAATGCGGTATGTTAGATATACTTTTATAATGTCGCAATATTTTTTCATATTTGTTTCCTGTGTGAAACGAATAATTTGACCATAGGTCAATAGCATGAATTATCATATGATAGGTTCATATCGCACATGCGTCACTAACATACCGTCCGAACGTTGAGGATAATTCTAAATCATATTAGCAAATATTAATAAACATTTTATTTAGTCCGATATAAGTTGAGAAAATCTGACCTGCCGTTCCTTCTGGAATAATAGTATTTACTATTGAGAACATATGCTCCGACAATCGCACGTTCTAATGTGCAATTCTATATATGTTTAATCATATCTTTGAAGAAAAGACACTGGTCTGGTTTGGAAAAGAAGCAATCGAACAAAAAAAAATATATATATATAACCGAGATTTTCGGAAACATTATCGCATATGATATTATTGAAATTAAAAATGAAAAAGAAATTCAAATAACGAATACAACCAATTGCATGAAAGAAAATATTGTCACCGATGGATTAGGTTAAAGATACTGTGTTTTATGATCGGACAATTTTCAAATAAGTCTTGATACTCTTGTCGTGACTTTGAAAAATATCTTTTAATGACGGTGTATGTCTTTTAATATAATAATAAATATATACTGCATAAGTAGGCAGAAAAATCAAATTTTATAGTTAACTTTGGTCGGCAAAATCATTTCAAAATATATCACCTAAACAGTTTGTGATTCCTTAGTAGAATATTTGCAGTTATTAGAAATTTGTGTTTTATTTTTATTTCGATATAATTGCCCCCGATACCATCGGCTGCCCGATATCGTAATACATACCTAACAGTTATGAATCATCTTAGCATCCTGTGATAGCGGCTAACTGTTAAGTAGTTCACCATTCCGTCAGGTCGATTGGAACCCTGGCGAGGACTAGATTTAACTTACATTGAACAATGATCTTTATGTCAGTACTGCTGCAGCGATCACCAATGGTTAACATTGAACATGTAATGCTTACTTCAACACATGAGAAACGATTATAATCATCACCACCGTATTCTTCCTAAAGCCTTGTACTTATCTTGTATTCAACAGACAAAATGTGTGCGATGACTGAAATGATGATAAGTTGTTAAATATATATCCAATATGAACAATATTTCCATTGCAAGGTGTAGGTCGCCGGGTTAAGAAAATGACCTTTTGAAGAAATTCATTTGATTATTCTCGCCATTGATATATATCTATGAGAAACGAACACATTCACGCCGAAAACCCATAATGAATAAAATGAAATACTGCGAGTTGATCTCGAGTATTGTGTCTATTTGATGCTATAAACATTATACTGGTTTAAAGTAGACAATGTAAAGAAGCTTTCTCTGGACTCCGGACAATTGGACACATTTGTCTATCATCATTTCATCAGCTATTTTCATTGATGTGTTCGAAATAAGCATATCGACTTGAATCGTTTTATTAGGAACAATAATAAAGATGTATGTATGATTTGTATCAATTATGCCCGTCTTACCAATGTCTGCCATTTTCTGTCAATCATCGATCAATTAATACCGAACAGTCTAGTAAGTTGTGTCTTTTTCTAATGCAGCGTTGTAAACATCAATATTTTTATACTTTGAAATAACGATGTAAAGATGCGAATTGTATCATGCTTAAACAAGATAGTAAACTCTCATATAAATTGCTTTATTGATCTAACGACTGAGATTCGTCGCACATTTAAAAATAGATCTCATCTACTCCGGCAATGACTTCCATAACTAATATCCTCATTAGGCTTTGATAATGCTTCCCCCGCCTGTTTTAATAAGAAATAGCTATAACCTAGATGAATCGTGGATAAAGGTTAATTGTTTAATACCATCGGAAGCAAGCTTCATGATATTTATTGACATATAACAGCGAATCGAAGCTAGGCATTCAGTTGTTATCGCAAAACAAAATGTTGATGATGGACGTGAACGTCTGAGATGTATATCACGATAAATTGTTAAAAAATGATGCATATATTTATGCTTAATAATATTACATTTTTGATGTAATTTAGATACTGCTATTTACCTGTAATAAAGAAAAAATATTGAAGATATGAGCCTTTTGAAGAATTTCTTGCATATGTTTTGTCCATATAGTCTTTGAATTATCTGAAATATGTGATATATATGGCATGAAGGCATCTAAAACAGGAGCCAGTTTCACGAACATTCCTTTAATTTAAGAAATTCCATAACCTAAAATTTCTCAATAGGAAATCATTACATGTTTCAAGGAAGGTTCCTTAACTTAAGGTTTTCCCTTAACTTCTGTAATGCTTTCCTATGGGGATTTATAAGTTAATGAATTCCTTATAGTTAATGAATGTTCATGAAATTTGGGGATTATAATATAGGTCAGTGTTATGCCAAGCATATTTAAGCCTATCAAGAAAAATCCCTGCATTAATTAGGCGATGTGACTAACGATATATTCCTAATCCTGCTACATAACCAACAACCTCATTTTATCATTATGTTGTAATCACGATGGGAATTTATAATTACGGTAATGAATACCAATTTTTGTGAGCGATGATTGAATTTATCAATTTTTGTCTATTGATTTTACATAACTTTCTTCATGATAAGACTAAAGACGAATGCATGAAGTTTGAGGTTTTGATGTGTTATATCGATATATAGTGTCATTATCTTTACACATTCTCATCATTTTTAGACATTTAACCGTGAGCGAAATAGTCGCAATCCGCTTTGATCATTTAAAAAAAGAAATAGAATTGCTATTCTAGCCATTGATACTATTAACTTTCATGCTTATATCTCTTTAAAGTACATTTTACTTATAAGTCTACTTAAGCCTTAAGGGTAATATTGGTGAGTTTTATACCTTGTTTTATGGTATGACATAAACGAGTGGATTTATGTGTGAAGATATTTCGTGTGAATTTTTACATGGGCATATTTCATTACAAAGACCAACAAAGTGACATTCACCTGTCATGGTTACTCCTGAGAGGTTCCGAGGGTTTAGATCATCCGGAAACATCGTATTCCCTGAAGAATGCAATAGGTTTGTTTTCCAACAGACATGCACGCGATATTGGGGAAGAGTACAATGTACTTACATGCGAACATATAAATGTCATTAAAGAAGAGGACTCCTGTCGCGTAAAGTGCCAAGGGCTTAGCGAAAGCAATATAGCATGTCGTAATTCAGCAAAAAGTTTAGCCATGCACATTGTATTTTACATTTAATAATTCAAATAACATTTACTTTTAGTAACAAACAATCGTCATATTTTGAACAAGTGGAATTTTTTGAATGTCTTAAAAATAAACTTGTTGCACACGTTCCGTACTGAACTTAGTATCCAGAGCTTTCATACAAACATTGTCATACAGGGCAGTTTACGATATTGTTGTATGTACAAATAGACATAGACTTAAATTTGTTTACGATCTATATTGATGCTAAACATGCTACCGTGTTTCACTATTAAAGTTTACAAGTATTTCAAAGGAACTGGACAAAAATAATGAATAGTGATGTAATCTGGAAATATCATATTTACTAATTCTCAAAAATGTAATCGAAAAGGAAACCCATGAAAACTTCAGTACAGCATATTCATATGTTCTTTAAGTACTTGATATATATCGATTTTCAACAAATTTTATTTATTTTTGCAAATACGATGCAAATTAATTTGGCATCAGTCAAAGCCTATATTAGACATCCCCCAGAATACTAGGTCTATGTCGGTAATACTAATAGTACATACAATTTGTCAACCTTTTGTATTGGTTGAGTAGTGGTAGGGATGGATGATACTTCCTTTCCATTTCCCTTTAATCCTTGCCATTATTAGGCCTTACATATCGCCTTACATATCGGATAACAAATCATTACGCCAAAAAGTGCCTTACAATATATCAATAAAAGATGATAAGTGTCATTGACTACCCTTCTTAAAAATAAAGGCTCTCAAAAATTAATGAATTCATGAAATCTTTATTACTTGTATCATCTGGTGATATCAATAAAGCCTAGATATGATAACCAAGTAATGGCGGAAGGTTCTGTCATGTATATCCGGCTATATATTTAAAAGTTATATAGGACTGTATCGACGATATTGGTTTTCCTACCATGGAGACATTATTTCGTGTACAAATTCTTCCTAGTTAGTTCCCTTATCAGTGTATATCTCTTTAACTACAGCCAATGACAATACTGTGCATTTCAGCGGCTAACATGTTTTGTAGCCTTCCAATTGTTTTACAAAATTGAATGACTTTTGTAATCACGAACAAACTGATTAATATATAAAAAACATATGAAATACATCATTTTTGTTAGCAAAGTCTATTATTATGACTCTATTTAAAGTAGTTTCATTACCTTTCGTCAAATTTTCAGCTTACACATAGTTATAAGATCTGATATCACAATAAACATTTTTATTAAATCATTTTTTTAAAATCTTTTTTAAACGAAATAATGATTACAATATAAAACTTAACTGATAGAAACATTTTCCATATAAAAATAAGTACTGATGTTTGTGTAGATGGCAAATGGGTAAAACAGTCCACTAAGACTATTCCCAATATCATACAATTTGTTTTTTTATTATAAGTTGATGATTCTATAATGATATCCTAGATAATTACACATGTGAGTGGGTTAATTATTGGAAACAAACCAATATCCATATTATGTTATCGAATTTTAACGAGTATTGGACCTCTGGACCACCCAACTGACCGCACTTTCCTATTTTCTTCATTGCGCGACATTTTTTTTATCCCACTGTTCATTTTTCTAAATCTTATAATTATGATGTATTAGTGGTGTTGTTGTGATTGATAAAGATATTCAGACGACAACATACCAGTTATTACATATAAATAGGAAACATTTAGTTGGATCGCACGGCTAAAATTCATAATAATCACCCCCTAATCCAATATGAAACTGCGATGAAAACCATTGATTCCGAGCGTTGCCCAAGTTACTTGTATCAGTCGGGAAGGATCACCTAGCACTCTAGTGTGAGATGACACGTCGATATCCCGTGGAGGCTTCCCATTAATGCTATTGACGAATGGACACCAACTCAATATCAGAAATCAGCAATGTCCTCGACAGTATTCAAGGCAACAAGTGCATAATGTTCTGTTAAAACATCATCACAGGAACCTCTGTTCGGGAATTCGGGAGGAATCTAATGGCTCTTAGTGATACCGAACGTTAGAAATGCTAAAAGGGAGTACAATTGTGATTTTTTTTAAATATTTTAGTCACTCGTTGAATTATTTTACAAACAATGAACACTGGGGTTATTTAAGGACATTTTAGGAGAGTTTGATGATGAACGGAATAAAGTGTTCATGAACAAACAAAAACAACAAAGAACTATTTCCAGCACCAGCCAAGTATTCAGTATTGTCTCTGAGCATATCATGGCGTAGTGATATGGGGATATTGGTCACGTGTCATCGAAACTATTAGCGGAAAAGAAAGACACAAGTTTTATGAATAAAGTATCCAGGTATCGTTTTTATTAACCAACACTCACAAATCTTATTCACATAAAATCATTGGGACGAACTCCAAATATCTGATTGAACATTTAGATTTTTCTTTAAGAGACTGTTTTGACTTGAAGTGTCAGTGTTGTTGCTGCTGCCCTTCATGCTCAGATTCTAATAACAAAATGATGGTCTGTCTTACTAAGCATTTGCAGAACATTGAATTGAAAAAATCTATTTATTACATGTTATCAATAAGCGGAACAAACCTCATTTTAAATTGTCGATATACATTAAAATTGCTAATAGATAAGACGCAGAATTTCAATGAAAATTAATTATAAGCAAATATATTTCTGATTATGTTCTGAGCAGGACATTCTTCGTTAAATAATACAGGAAAGTCAGGTCACAAAGTACCAACGTAGGAAATTTATATCTATACGAAAGACGTTTGTAAAAAAAATACTTTAAACCTAAAAAGACAGTAAATGTATTGAACTCTAAACAAAGTTAGTGACACATATATTTCTGTTAACGTGACGCAACCATCAATATCCATGCGCCATTTGGATGATCTCAAAGCGAGTGAAGGAAAACCGTAACGAAGCTTACCCTCACCAATTTTAAAATGACGTAAGTATTTTGGAAACTGCTTTGGAGTAAATATGTAATTATGCTTATAACAAATTGAATAAGGTACAGCTTCTTATATATCAAAATATAGAACATTTAAAACGGTTTTTGGGATAATAAAACAAATGGGTTCGACGTACCGATTCCAAACCAAGGTTTTCTAAACATAAAAATATGGATACCTGTCTCTAAACAAAGATTTCTTGACATAAAAATATGGATACTTTCTCTCGCCAAGGTTTTCTTAACATCAAAAATATATTTATATTCTGAGTGTTTCGTCACTATATGAATCAACCAACTGACGAAACCAAACATTTGCCTATGAAAACACTATGAATACACTATGAATACAACGATTCTCGTGCATCGATCAGCTGATTTCAAACATTACGCCAATTTCGTATCAATAGCAAATAGTCCCCCACAATATTTTCATGTATAATATTTATGTGTTGTTTCATGATGTAGAATCAACTAAGGTTTACTGTAATAAGTCAATCAAATCTTATTTTAACTGTATTTCTTGTTTATCGTTTCTTACTTGCAAAAAAGGTCGACTAGAAGGCGGAAGCTTGAAAACGCTTCTCTAACAACTTGCAAGGTTTTCTAAACATAAAAAATATGGACACTTTTCTCTAAGAGCAATTTATATTCTAACTTGTATTAGCATATTGTAGCAATCGAGACATTGAACCAAAACTCAATCTTCGGAGAATTTTCTGATATTAAAATACATATGATGACAACTTTCTACTCACCAGTTTTTGTTTTTTGTTTTTTTTTTTTATAAAAAACAAACTAAGTCTTCAATAATTCTTTAATTAACCTTTTTATGTAAGACATGTCAAATAAATGACTGACTGAGAGTTCATCACAATGAAAACGTCTGATATTACGCATATAGCGAAGACAAAATGGAAGTTTCTGGTAGAGGAGTCGTATTTCAATACATAATTTACACGGTTTCTTTCTATGCCAGACTATTAGGAATATTAAAATTTCATACATGTCCTTCGATGTCTCGTCAATTTACAGGGCGGTGACTGAAAAACAGCGAAAGAAGTCTTAATTTGATCTACAGGGGTTACTGCATTCTGATATTTTTAGAAATGGTATACGTCAACGAAAAGTTAATTTGAATTTTAGCGGTCTTTCTAGTCATCTCAGCAGGTATTAAAATGGAGATGTTTTTGGTATATCGATTTTAGAGGTAAAATGATGGGAGTGCCTCTTCATTGTACGTCAGTGTAGTTTGATAGAGAATGTGGCATATCGTCAAACAGATGAATAACAATAGGTTTAATTACACTTATGGAGTATATAATGTACAAATGTACTTCGATAATGTCGTATGATACTGCATCTGTGGATGCCTACAGAATATGTGTAAAGCACCTGGATGAATATAAATGCAGTATACTACTTATATCCAGTGTTATGTGACAACAATTTGGCAGGGATTGGTTTGGTCTTATTAGTTTAACGTACTATCAACAGCGACCCAGAGGTGGAGGGCTTGTGGTAATATGTCATGACATTTTAACCACTAGGCCACCACGGCCTCTTTCGCAGGAAAGGAAGCATGAATGTCGTTTTCTGATCTCCATTTCAGCATCTATCATCTCCATGATTTGATATATTTACTCCAATGCGTTATGGTATAGGATAATAGTTTAGCACTGACTTACACACGACTACTTGGACCCGTAAGAAGTGATTTCCCCTCAGTACTGAACTTATTCACCTACTACTGTTAACAAACACGTTTTATCACAGCAATGCATGTCCTGGAGTGGCAATCATACAAAGGCTTTTTGCATAAAGGTGCTTATCATGGGTTTTGCAGATTTTATTTGTCTGTAAAACGCTTCAGTTTAGTTTCTCAAACGTATATGAGATAAAGCATCTTTTATCAACGGTATGTAGTGAATGTTATTTCTTGAAGAATTGCTCATGGAACATAGGAAGGGCCTTTGGGGTTAATAATGACCTTTAATCGTTTGCCTGTTTTATCCAACGCATTCTCATGATCTATTGCTTGTTGAAGTCTAATTTTGACATTCCAAAATGGTTTTTTTCCTGGGTGAGAATAAGAAAAACAATAGAAAATATCATCTTTTGGTGGCGACCGAGTGGTCACGATGTTCCGACATATTACTTCTAGAAGTCCAGTTATAGGTCGCGAGTTCGAAAACCGTTTGGGACAGTTACCAGGTACTGTAGACAGTTGGATTTTCTCCGTGTACTCCGGCTTTTCTCCACCACCTAAATCTGATACGTCCTTAGATGACCCTGGTTGTTAGGTCGATGTTAATGCAACCAAGCCCAACCAAATATCTCGGTCTTCATTCTATTTTAGGAAATAGGTTACTGTCACCATGTGATTAACCCACTTATCAAAAGCATAAAATACGTATCGCAAATGCGACAATATAGCTTTGAATCTGTTAGGAATTCATACAAAGAGTTTATCACTGTTAATGTTTTATGGCATGATGCGATCTGTATTGAGAAAATTATTGTAATCTTTCAGACTAAGCAATGGATTTTCCAATCAAAAACAAATGGTACTGAGCAATATTGAATGGGACAGGACCATGACATCAGAAATCTACCTCTGGCATCACACTACACAACAATCTACGACAATGCCAATTATCATTTCTACTGATAGAGAAAGATACATGAAATTTATCAATGAAAGGCTGCACAGTTTACTTAGTGTGAATGCTATATTTATTATACGGCTTGATCAGCATTCTATGATAGCCATTATCCCGACCATGAAAGTGCTTTAATCTCACTTCCGGTATTGGAGTCAGCCATTTCCGCTAATGGCCACAATATTCCGTAACTAGACGACTGTAAGAGTTGTTTAAGCCCTACAGAAACACTGATAAGAATAACACCACATGGGTCGGGCTATTTCAATATCAAAAATCACAACAGATATGTTAAAAGGAGTGTTTATTGCTAGCATTTAACAATAGCATATGCGTTGCTATGGCCATACAAACAAATCATTTTGGGTGCCATATTTTCAAAAAAACTGATCTGTCAGCAAATGCAATCTGATATAGAACCTTTTACAATGAATTATGTGTAATTATAAAACATATGTTTGGTATTCAGACGCCATAATATGTAAAAACGTGCTATTAAAGACAATGAAATTGCTGGAAAATGTTCGACGTACACAGCCAGCAATTGTGATAAAAACGATGATTAGAGAAAGGGAAAATAGCATGGAGATTTACCTACCTGAGGATTTAAACTAGGAATTTACAGAATGAACTTATATCTGATTTATTTCCATAGCTGCTATTGTAACAAAATTCAATTTATCATCTGGCTTCACTCCTACGTCCTAATGACGACTATCTATGACACGTGATTTTTAAATAAGTTCATTTCCTTTCTATTTCACATTAATATAAATAATAGTATGTATACATCCGATTTTAACACTGCTTTGTGTATTTAACGGTGATGGATGATAATATCTACTGTAATACACCAGTGATTGAGGAAGTTAACCGTACTTGTCATACAAAAGGGGATGAAACCTTCCTGTCGTCTGCTACATCTCTGGAATCCGATTAGACATCTTGGGGTGATAGAGAGTTAAGCCTTCTATAGAGGAATATTTCAATGTCCAGACGCAAGCTTATGGTACAGTAAGGAGTAGCGATACATGGTAAATATCTACTGAAATCTCATTATAAACCATGTCTTATTATACGAAATTTGATATCGATGCCGTTCGTAACGTACTTAACTTAAAAAATAATTTTATTGTTAGTTTGTATCTGTTTTGTCTAGAGTCTAGTGATAACGACAGGGTTGTGAAAATTCCATGCGTTTCGATTTCTTTAAAATTTTTCAGTTTACAATGTATGTGCTTTTTCATTTTTTAGAAAGGCATAAAGGGCTCGTAAATATGCTGCTGTAACAATACATTTAGGTATGTGGCAAGGAGATCCTCTGTGTCCTATTTTTGCTAAACAGTTTGACCACATATTAAGTGTTTAAGCACGAACTTAATTATTTTGTATGGATAAATTTTAAAGGTAAATTTTTTTTGGATTACTCAGTTGTGAGTTTGTTGACGATAATGACTATAATTTGGAACCGTTTTGAAAACATGCCATTGGCATATTTTTAAGGCGGAAATTAAAAAAAAAAAAAAAAAAAAAGCAAAAAAGCTTGTTTCTATAGTCGATGTTTTGGGTTGAAAAGAACGTCTGACTCATGGTTGGTATTTATTAAACAATAAAAATGCGAAGAAGTTTCCCCAAGGATCTTATATGCAGAGACAAGACATCCATGATATATTTCCGATGTTTGAAATAAAGGTAATTGTACTCAGAATAATACGACTCAGAAAGATTACGCAAATCAATATCCTAAAAACCTGTAATCCGGCTGGTACCAGATTAATGCAGGCTTAGCCTTCCGAGAAAAGTGCATCACAAGGATTTAGCTATTGTTTGTTTATGTTTTTGTTGAAACTATCGATGAAATGCCAATACAAGCTCTGATCACTTTTTTATTTGTAATTTGTCAACCTGCAATACAATCGACACTACTTACTTTGCCAATACTTATTACAAGAGTGCCGTGAAAAATATATACAAAATTTCCTAAGTAATTGGAGACATTGTTATTGATGGGCGATCGTAAACAAATAATGAAACATGTTCTTAGTTTACATGAAAACGTATCTAGTTGGTCATTTATATATAATTTGATTATGATACTTGTGAATATGTGAATTGTATGTAGAGAAAATCTCAGAAATGCAACAGCCAGTAGATAACTATGCAATCTGTCAACATGTTAAGGATATCTATCAGTCACATGAAGGATATCTATCAGTCACATGCATCAATCGGACACCTGAGCCCTGGCGGCGGAACATTATTAACATCCTCACAATTCAGACTATTTGATAAGATATTTTGTCCTCTCAGTCACTAGTACAGCTCCTTAACACAAATTCTTTGTATCCATATTTGCCTTCGTGTCCACATAGGATTTTACCCTATATCGTTATTTATTAGTACATGGAATATCCATTGGATCAGAAAGGTATTGCATTAATGTCAAAACAGACAGCCCTGATACATGACAATAGCACTGGTGACGTACCCGGCCTGTTTAAGTCATAGCCAGTGCCATTAGCATTTGGTATCAGTTATCTTCTCACGAAAACTTATACGATTGATTTTAGGATTCTTCCATTAAAGGAAAATAATTTCAGCATATACATTTACCCTTATTCTCTTGCATTGCACATGGAGTGTATGGCATATATATCGCCATTGGCCATTGTTCAAATAAGATATTATAAAACAACAAATCATCGATCAAAATTAATATATTAAAATGTCAGCCTTAAAAGAAGTACAAGACGCTATGAACAAATTTGAACCATCTAAATACCTAGGTGCTGCAGGAATATGAAAGCAATATTATAGAATAACATAAATGGGGCACATTGACAGTAAATGATAACGGGGTATGAGTTCGCTAATTTTAATACTTTGAATGGATCTATGTCCTTTAGTCCATCAGTCACGCGTGTGGTTTGAAGGTCATTTACTTCCGTGTCAGGTAACCGTTGACTTGTTTCCTTAGGGCACACGAAGGCTGTTGGATTGGAATCTAAATGAAACCTGTTCGAAACTCGCCCACACAAGCCACACAAGGTATCATGAACCTAATAATATATATATATATATATATGTTATGTGTTTCTCGAAATGTTGTTACGAAGGAACTTTTGACGAAGCTTTCCATTGATTGGCCTACTGGCCTCTGGATTCTGACTACGTTATTATCACCCGAGCAAGAGACTTTGACCTATATCTTGTCGATATATAATTTGATGAATGGTGAAGCACATGTGTAGTATTTGACATCCCTATTTTCCAAATTGTCCGTAGCTCCTATAGATCGTTCATACAAAGGTTTATATATCATGTCACAATTTTTTTTAAACATATGACTAGTGATTTCTATACATTTTTATGGTTTTTATTGATATTATGTTTGAGAAAATACACAGAAAAAACAATCATAAAAAATATATAACAAACCAGGAAATCAATTCATGTTAAAAATTTTGCAAATGCAAATACTCGTCTTTTACTCAAAAATGTATTCTTCTTACTTAATTAACTTAAAACAAGTGATATGTAGAAAAAGGTGAACAACCGACAAAAGTATAAACAGGATATTTGTTCAATGGAAATTTGGCAAGAAAGACTTAAGAGCAGATAGAAATATAATATCGCTCATTGGAGTAACTTACTTATAATTGGTCTCATTATTAAATGTGACGATATAGTTTTTATAATTATCTAGGTCAGTCGATCGCTATGATGAGGATTGATTGCCAAAGCGCTCAACTGACACTGATGTCAGAGTGAGATAAGCGTTTGCGGGTGTGATGGGTGCGTGGTGATGTTGGCTATTTTTACGGTCATTGATCAAACAAAAGTCATTTAAATATTGCCTTCTAAAAGTACCAGGCTTTTATATAAACCAAAGGGCATTGACATTAATAGAAATCAACCGTTGTCCATTTCTCTTGATATTAAAATGATTTTTGATATATATAAATATATATTTGATATCCTTGACTGCTTTCTACTCATGAGGCAAATTGAAACCAATCCTTACCGAGAAAAAAACCGCTTGAATATTCTACAAAGGTTTATATCATCATTATATTCATTCCAATATTGAAAGATGCCTGTCTGCTGATCGATAACTTATTAATTTTTTTGCAATACAATGTGTCATCCGTATGGCGGATTTTTTCGATAATTTGTTATTTAAGTTATTTTTCACAAAACAAAAAAGCAGACATCTACCGGCATCCTTTAATAAAGACGACAAAATTATTTCGTATTCCGTTTTCAGAACCTGATACTTTAAAAAGATGAAAAACAAATTGGGAAACAAAATGTCTGGATTGCGCCATTTTGTCGGAAATGACGTGGCATCAAGTGTTGACGTCAAATAATGATCAGAGTTGTAATGTAATTGTGAAAGATATCCTATGTATTTATGTTACAAGTTTGAAACATGCACATTTTCCGGTTTAATTATTAACACATGATTAAGTCGACAGAGTTTGCTTTAGTTCATTCGATTTTGTAACCTAGAAAAGCCCCCCTCCAGTCAGTGTAGGGACTGAACAAAACCCACACCGCTCAAAAGGGAATACATCAATTGTGTCATGATGTTTTATCGCTTCTGTGGAGATTAACGCAAGTGGTCAACTCTCAATTAGTTTAAGGGCAAAGACACAGAAGACAAATATAGTCAATAAATTAAGTAAGGCGCCAAACTGAGAGGTTTTACCGCTGAGGCTACTAACAGACAAATACGGTCGATAAATAATAGGCATTGCGTTTCTTCTGTGCCGTTGAAACCAAGACACCAGATGAATTTCAGCTAGTTTTTTTTCATGTTTGGTGGCAATTTAAGGCGATTCGGTTAGATTTAAACAAATGTCGAGATTCTTATTACATTTTGAATGATTAAGTAGGTACCGAGTGCAAAAACGCCTTAACATGCATTTACTCTGTCAGCATTTTCTTGTAAAGAAGTACATGTAATAATATATGTAAATCGAAAAAACCTGTATTGACATGCGATATATGCGTTGCCTTGTCAATTTGTCATACCGTAGATTTTATAGATATCGTCAATGAAATCATCGGTATGCTTTTTGTTTTTCTTGGGAGCTGCTATTTCTGGGCATTCCTCACATCAATCTTAATCTGCTAAACAACATTTTTTATCAGGGGAGGTTTAATCGTTGAGATTTTGTTTTATCTTGTATCAGTCAGCAGCAGAAGCTGTCGCTTGGTTTGGTATATACAATACGACTTAATTACATGTCTTCACAAATGCTGCACAAAATGTATGGTTATGGATCCATAAATATTTCAACTGTATGACCGACAAAGATGACATATTTTATCTTCACAAAATGCCATATCGTACAGTAAAATTAATTATCATTTAAGACCATATATATATATTACTGCACAAGATAAGGATTATTACAAGTTTCAAATATTTTATATAAAGTGTTTTTATTTCCATTTGCGTAATTTCTTCCAATCGTTGAACAGATTTGATAATAATCCAGTTATTTCATTTTTTGTTTAAACAAAATTTATACATACAAAAAAAGAATATCTGTGAATTGAAAAACAAGCTTAATGCTGATATAGATTTCTTTTTATAAGTTGTAAGAATCTTGGTGCAACAAAGTTCGCCTGAGTTCAAATTATGATCGTTTAACACGATAAAAATCCATGTGTGACATACGATAGGTAATGTCAAATTGGTGTATAAACATTGAGGCAAAAATCCTCAGAACCGAAAAGTACTCACCAGCATAACAAGTACAGCTAAATAAAACAAAAAAACAATGAAAGAGTATGGTATATGGATGGAAATGTTTACTGTAGTTGTCTTTTTGTTCGAGGTTAAGAAGCACGTAGTGCGACAGTTACTACACGATTTCTCGTCATTCTAGGCTTTTTACATATTTACTTCATATGGGTGTGATAAATCCCTTGTACTCGAAAGTCACGCATAAATCTTTAAATAGCAGTGTGGTACAGTAGTAAATATGACAACAAATCGTCCAGAACATTACATACAAACTTCCACATCACTAGGGGCTCATTACTGCATAGTATATAGCACAACTCATATACCTAACGATAACAGTGATAGGACGATTAAGGGGATCAAACGCTCGACAAGTAATGAATTAGCAGTCAGTAGGCACAAACCCATGGGACCACTGTTATTCATTTTCGTCGTAACTTAATGGCCGTGCGCGTGGTCACTATTGGACGTCAGCGCAATGACCAGTGGTCAATCACAGATATTGATGTTCATTCCTCGCTTAATTAAGGGATCGGTAAAATCGATCGATATTAATTAATTTAATCGTTTCTATTACGTTGAAATATCTATCATAATCGGTATTGAGAATGTAAGGGCGATATTATTGATATGTTCGGTATAATTAATATCTCCATAAATGTATGAAGTCAGTCGTAATAATTTGAACATAGCTTGGAATGCACATTTTATAAAGATAAAAACAATGCAGTCCGTCAACTATTCATTAAATAAAATAACTCTTTATTGATGGTAATAGTAGGAAAGATGGTAGGTCGAGTGTCATATATCTAGATGGTATTAAAAGGATAGATGGTAGGTCGAGTGTCATATATCTAGATTGTATTAAAAGGATAGATGGTAGGTCGAGTGTCATATATCTAGATGGTATTAAAAGGATAGATGGTAGGTCGAGTGTCATATATCTAGATGGTATTAGAAGGATAGATGGTAGGTCGAGTGTCATATATCTAGATGGTATTAGAAGGATAGATGGGAGTTAAACTGTCATATATCTAGATGGTATTAGAAGGATAGATGGTAGGTCGAGTGTCATATATCTAGATAGTAATAGTAGGATAGATGGTAGGTCGAGTGTCATATATCTAGATGGTATTAGTAGGATAGATGGTAGGTCGAGTGTCATATATCTAGATGGTATTAGTAGGATAGATGGTAGGTCGAGTGTCATATATCTAGATAGTATTAGTAGGATAGATGGTAGGTCGAGTGTCATATATCTAGATGGTATTAGAAGGATAGATGGTAGGTCGAGTGTCATATAGCTAGATGGTATTAGAAGGATAGATGGTAGTCGAGTGTCATATATCTAGATGGTATTAGAAGGAAGATGGTAGGTCGAGTGTCATATATCTAGATGGTATTAGAAGGATAGATGGTAGGTCGAGTGTCATATAGCTAGATGGTATTAGAAGGATAGATGGTAGGTCGAGTGTCATATATAGCTAGATGGTATTAGAAGGATAGATGGTAGGTCGAGTGTCATATAGCTAGATGGTATTAGAAGGATAGATGGTAGGTCGAGTGTCATATAGCTAGATGGTATTAGAAGGATAGATGGTAGGTCGAGTGTCATATAGCTAGATGGTATTAGAAGGATAGATGGTAGGTCGAGTGTCATATATAGCTAGATTGGTATTAGAAGGATAGATGGTAGGTCGAGTGTCATATATCTATGATGGTATTAGAAGATAGGATAGATGGTAGTCGAGTGTCATATATCTAGATGGTATTAGAAGGATAGATGGTAAGTCGAGTGTCATATACTAGATGTGGTAGATTCGAGTGTCATATATCAGATGGTATAGAGGATAGGTAGGTCGAGTGTCATATAGCTAGATGGTATTAGAAGGATAGATGGTATTTCGAGTGTCATATATCTAGATGGTATTAGTAGGATAGATGGTAGGTCGAGTGTCATATATCTAGATGGTATTAGAAGGATAGATGGTAGGTCGAGTGTCATATAGCTAGATGGTATTAGAAGGATAGATGGTAGGTCGAGTGTCATATATCTAGATGGTATTAGAAGGATAGATGGTAGGTCGAGTGTCATATAGCTAGATGGTATTAGAAGGATAGATGGTGGGTAGAGTGTCATATAGCTAATTGGTATTAGAAGGATAGATGGTAGGTCGAGTGTCATATATCTAGATGGTATTAGAAGGATAGATGGTAAGTCGAGTGTCATATAGCTAGACGGTATTAGAAGGCTAGATGGTAAGTCGAGTGTCATATAGCTAGATGGTATTAGAAGGATAGATGGTAGGTCGAGTGTCATATAGCTAGACGGTATTAGAAGGCTAGATGGTAAGTCGAGTGTCATATATCTAGATAGTATTAGTAGGATAGATGGTAAGTCGAGTGTCATATAACTAGATGGTATTAGAAAGATAGATGGTAGGTCGAGTGTCATATAGCTAGATGGTAATAGTAGGATAGATGGTAGGTCGAGTGTCATATATCTAAATGGTAATAGTAGGATAGATGGTAGGTCGAGTGTCATATAACTACTGTGTGTCCCTCAGTAGACTGACTACTCAATCATTGCCACCGACAGACAAGACTGTCACACATTTTGGGTACCAATATCATATGACATATGACATTTATGGACACAATTTTATAGAAGTTACAATTTACTTAGGTGATATTTGTGGTAATATTTCAGATTTTCATTTTGTTGTTAGGTACACAAGATGTTCCTTTATCTCGTCAAAAGCATATACATTCTGCACAACATTTACAATTGAAATATGATATTTAGATAAAGATCTGGTCCTTTTCTGCGCTAAGTCGTGCATGTGAATACCATGGTAACTACATAAAAATAATTGGAAAATTAGAAAATATGATGATTTCGGCCGAAAAATGCAGGAAATTGTGTTATTAAGAGAATACATTGATCAGACAATAAGGTTTGTTTTAAACACTCAGTATTTCAAAAAAATAGAGAGTAAATAGTTTTACGAATTCAAAAATATTGACCTTTGGGAAACGACAGCTTAACTTACGTTATATTCATTACCAAGAGAAGCTAACCATGCTCAGTATTTACATTTTAACATACGCATTTTGTAACTAAAGTTTCAGTACAAACATGAAACATATTTAGTAAAATGTTAGTCTGGTATAAATTAGTATAACTACAACGTACTGTATACAATGTAAGTATAAAGTAAGCAGGTCTGTTCGGCGTCACACCGAAGAGTTGTTTTTAATCCAAAGCCACAAAAACTGAGATGTGCTAACCTAATTTAAGCTTTTGACTTCAATTTAACTTCGGAAAAATGTTTTCCAGATAATAAGGTCCCTGCGCGTCGCCAACAAGCGTCTCGGGACGTTGTCCATTAAGCGCAATAATCTTGTAACACTAATCAATATTTATTCAGCTATTTGGGAAATCTAAACAAACATCTTGGGTTATTAAATTACTTTGCGTCCATTCTGCTAAATTGAACCAGTAATGTGTCTTTTTAGGTATCACATGTTCAATTCCAATGCAACAAAATTCATCGACTTATCTTCACCTGGACAAACCGAATCCTTCATGAAACAGTTGAAATTTTATTTTAAGATAAATTGGTACGCGTTCCATTGGAAACTTGTTTACGTCCTTATTAACTAAGGCTATTAAAGTGTAGCATAACGAGCGAGAAAAAACACCACAAGACCGAAGGTAGAGTCCTGGTCTCTGGAGTATAGAACATGACCCCTGGATATGAGGCCTGATCCCCGGGATTTGAGACCTAAACCCTAGGTTGTGAGCCCTAGCATTCAGGAGGTTTTGAGTCCAGACCTCTGGTCATTGATACGTAATCTTCTTCATATTTTCATTCCTGAACTCTAACGCTTGAGCCCTGGCCTAATCTCGTGCATTTAAGATCTGGGGTGTGAACCCTGTCCTCCGGGGTCACCTCCGAGGTAAACCCTATCCTACAGGGTGATCCACAAGAATGAACAGACTGAGGTTTGAGCTTCGAAAAATAAACGAAAATATTTTAGCCCTCAATAAACTTCGAAAAATAAACGAAAATATTTTAGCCCTCACTCCACACTACCAAGGTCCCAATTTCCCCATCAACAAGTTTTAGTTCACTTGCAATGAAGTTTGGTTAAAGGCACAGATTGACAGGAGCTGGAAAATACTCAATAGCGCCAGGCTTTTGTCACATTGCAGAAGGGAGTTTGTGTCCAGAGCTTAGTGATGTTTCTAATAAAATGAATAATGGAAATAGGAAATATTCCTACCGAAAATAAGCGCATCCTGATAGGCCTTTCGGGACAGAAAGTTGTTTCTAATACACCAATACATCTATCTGTTTCACTACTTACATTTTCTATTGATTATTCTCTTTTGTTTATAATTTTCTCTTTAAAAGACGATCTGCCGGTGATATCATTGATATCAGTCTGTATAAGAAATTGCGTCTCCCAGACAATGATCAACGAACGATCTAAATGATATTTTTACTGCATCATCATCATCATCCAAAATGAAATACCCATTCTAGCACCACATGCCGACCTGGTCGCCATATCCCAATCCCCTGTAAGTAATACTAACTCGATTTGTTCCGAGATGATTCCTTATAAATACATTGAAAGATTTCCTTGCGATCTCCGGCGGTATACAGTGTTCAGGAAAGTCATGACAGTTCATGGACACTTGGTTAAAGGTCATTGTCACAATTATGTTTTTAAACATTTTATGTGAAATTAACAGCGATGTACATCCATACACTTTCGTTATTTTACAAAGATCAGAAAATCATAACAATTGAATTCCGTTTCATATAACGAGTCGAAACATTCTTCTAATGCATTTTTTTCGAGATTTGGGAAATTCATGTAATTGTTTCAGCAGTGACTTTTTTTTGGGAATTTCATTCGAATTGAATCTATATATGGTTATCGATTTAAGGGAATATTTATTTTACGAACTTGTGTATGGATAGATGATATCAGCAAAACCATAAACAATGACAATTGTAGTATTTTACTCTAGGCAAACATTGTTATCATTGAATGTATTTTATGTTGAGAGTAGAACTCTGTTATCTATAAAATGTACCTCCGTTGTTGGTACCAGAAGTAAGGACATATGATATTACTATGTATTGCAGGTGTAAGATTATTAATCGACGTGATATGATCCCCATCCCCTTTATCCACTCTCTCTTTCCGTTTGTTATAAATAGGCAAATACATTTGCACATTGTTTTCCTGTCTATGTCTCTAGGTTTATATTTGAAATACTGTACCATACTATTCATTCGTATGTATGTAAATAATTATTTGCGAGGGAAGGGCTTTATATCTGTGACTAACTGTGCCTACTCCTCAGTTCAAACATGTTAAACTAAATCTCTGTACTACACTCTAAAATGAAATGATATCGCAATAAAATAGGTTTTCTTTGGCAGATCCTTCAACTAATAATTTTACTTATTGCAGCAGAAAGGATTGTGGCCAACATGATGTCCTATAATTGTATGATATCACGCAAATATAACAGTTATGAAGCATGGCTTCCTGTCCGTAACGCACATAACAATTACCTTGGTCATAACACTGTCACCGTCAAATCTATCATTTTATTTTTATGGAAGAAAGAAATGTCCAGCACTATCAATAGCATGTAATTTATTAAAGTACATAACATATTTGCTAGACAAACATAAAATTCCAGGTGTGGTTGAATGAGACCATCCTACATCATAGTTTTAATTACTATCCTGTCGCGAGCTTGTAATGACAGTGTCAGCATAATGGTCTTGTGAAGCCGGCCATGTCGATATGTTATATACACCACCACTGAAATTTAATGTCGTTCTCTTGTCATTTTTATCATTTATCGCATGTATCAATGAATAGAATATATACCAATTCGTGATTAAATACAATAGTATCTTTCTACTCGATAATTTGTTTGTATTTTTAACTTTAAAGACGCTGTGATAATCTTTTATTAAAAGTATCAGACAAAAATAAGGCTTTGAGTGTTCCCTAACAGAAATATCAAACCCATTACACATTGTTGATGTAATGTTGCAGCAATATAGTAACAATATTGCTGCAATGCATAAATTTCATATGCAAGTTAGCTTTGCTACAGACACTTACAGGACTAATACAGCCAGAATGGATGCTTTACTGTTGTAACTTACAGTACAGTGTGCTGCAAAATTGCTGGACACTTTAGTTTTTTGCATATGTGTGGGTTTTTTTTTTGGAAATATGTATAGATGTGTATAATGCTAATGATTCGTATATTAAATGATTAAGATGTCTATTCATTATTAAGTGAAATATGCATATTATATGAAAATATGTCTTCAATATCCTTTTTGTTCGAATGGCTGTGTACCTGCAGCACTAGTTTTCGTGCATTCAGACATCAAAAAATTATACGTGTATTCGCTGACTAGTCTTTGCAGAACGAAACATGTGTATGGCTCCGAATCATTTTGCTTACTACTGATGAAGTCCTGTTGACATGTTAATACGTACGATATGTTTTCATCGTTGGTTCATTCTTCTTGTGATGTATCAAATATCGTTAATTATTTATCTCAAATACATTAAAGTCATAACATGCAACTCTTTATTATTTATTTATTTTATCACTATTCATGAAAATGATATTGCTATCAATAGAGTAATTAAAATACCGTAAATTTGATATTTAAGGAATCCTGATTGTGTCCCTACCTGATTGGCTTTATGAGCCTATCTGTGATAACAGTGCACGGGGATACTATTATAGCTGAACTATCGACATCATAAAACATCAAGTGACAAAGTGGGGATTTTAAGTGTCTCTTTTGATACGTCACAGTGCTTACGAGATTTAATTCATTGATGAAACACGTCATAACTACGAACATGAATGAAAACAACATGTGTTGATATCATCTTTGCATGTTAGTTGTCATACTAAATACCTATTATAATTTTTAATGGTAAAAACTAAGATAATTTAATACAATTTCTACAATGGATAGTCACGTTCTGAAAAGACATAGCTATCTGTCCCAATTTGACTTTACTCTGTACCTAAAGATAGCTACGTCTATTATTCGAGACACTTTGTGCAAAGTTTATCTTGAAGGCTATTCATGTTTGTGAGAAAGCACACGTGTATTAAGAAATCAAACTTGTGTATGCAGTAAGATTGTTTTTTGAAGTTCTGAAAAAGTAACTAAATATTCCCTTTTATTTGCGCTTAAGGGTCATTTCATTTAAATTCCCTTATCCCTTAATAGGAAGGGAGGTTTTTCTGGAAACGTGTTTAACACAATTGACATTCGAAAATCATAAAAAGGGAGCTTCAAACGATTTAAAAGAAATATTTTGGAACCTGACCAATTGAATTAAACTATAGGACCTTCAAGACAAAATAAACGAGTTTGTTCACCGTCGATTACCATGAACTCTTTCATCGTTTGAATCTGAAAATGAAAAGAGCCAGCAGGTGAACTCATTGCTAAATTAAATGCCAAACGACGTATCATTGATTTGGTAATAGCTCCACAATTTCATTTAAATATTCATACGCCCCGGGGACAAATATGGAGTAACAAAGAAGTGTGCTGATTGGATGATGATAGGCATACGGAATCAGGTCTATGACCAAAGAATGACTGATATCATAATCACCATGGTGGACTGTCTAATATATACATATTCCTCATTAGGTATTATCATTAAAAGGTAACAAAAGCAACAAGAATTCTATTGGACACCAGTATATCATCAACACTCAAGTCAATAAGTTCGGTAGTAATATCAGCAAACCTTTGCAAATATGAATATGCATGGTGTTAAATGATCACCGGTAAACTAAATACGTCCGTTAGTAACATTACCGAAAATTTAAATATGAATATTCATGGTGTTATATCATCATCGATGATCTATATAAGTCCGTTAGAAATTTTAGCAAAAATTTAACATGGATATTCATGGCATTAAATGATCATCGACGATCTAAATATGAACGGCAGTGGTATTAACAAGCTTTTTAAACATGAATATACATGGTGTTAATTGAACAACGATCGTCCTAAGGCCAGACAAAACAATACAAATAGCAGTTATCCGTTTTATAAATTTACCACATTTGGCATTACTAAGTTGATTATTGATTTACGTCTTTTATCAAATAGTGTAATTATATCGTTAGGCACATGATATTTTCATCAAATGTTAATCGTTTGTATAATGCAATTTTTATGAATTTCGCTTTATGTTAAATGAATTATTTAAAATAACCATTCTGAAAATAGCAAAATAATTCATGATTTCACATGGCACATGCGGGCAAGACAACAATTATATTTTCTGGACAAGGTTTTCACCCATTTCGCACCGTTCATTCATATGACTTCAACGTATAAAATTGTTTAATGTAATGTTGTGCATTGA
This sequence comes from Argopecten irradians, assembly GCF_041381155.1. Lineage (NCBI taxonomy): Eukaryota > Metazoa > Mollusca > Bivalvia > Pectinida > Pectinidae > Argopecten > Argopecten irradians. The sequence continues at coordinate 13,141,234 of NC_091145.1, read as the reverse complement.
AAGTATAGAACATATTTGGATGCAGAGATGTTCTCTGTCACTTTTAATAGCAAAATCGGCTATAGAAGACTTCAGGCGATGTTTATCGCGAATAATGTATTGCTAGACTCTTTATATGTAGATATGAAGGATAGGGATATTCTACCCGAGGGTCACAAAATGTAGTAAAACTTCAAGCTTTCTGAGGCACGCCTTTTTGTTAATTACAATGATATTTAACGAAAATCCTGTTAGTTGCATCCTTAGTAACACCTGCATTTTTTCTGGAAATAACGTTGAAATTCACCGTGGAAATAGTAATGTTATTTACTCAGTGACATCACGAGTGGATGGCTTTGTTATATAGCCTCAGGCGACATCAATGTATAGAATCAACCCGCATTTCACCAGTAAAGGCATATGAGAAACTCTTTTATGAGTTTTGAAAAAATGAAATCCTATTACAATGGTAGGTTTTCATAAAGAAGCAAACTTTACCTTGACATTTTCCAATAGATTAGCAATGTAAACTGAATAATAACTTTTTAAGCTTTTTTAAATTTCCATTTTAATTTTGATAATCTGGGTGTATTATATAGACCATTGGAGGGGATTTTCTTTAGGCAGTTTCAAAACCTACATCTTTTCGATATCATTGATTAAAACGAATGTTTTTGTGTTTGTTTTGGCAATTTTAACGGATGTTGCTTATCATCGTTGATCCAAATATTAAAAGCAATACTTTAATTGAAACAAAATAATGCGTTACAATGCACTAGCATTCGCGACTCAAGAAAAAGATCAAATAGCAATAGCTTTTCCTCGCGCCGCGAGCTATTATTATTTACACGGAACTTTTATCAAAGCTAGATGCCGTTTGCCCGTGTATATTATCGAACGGACGATGGACTGTTGAACTATTGTGTTAAGTGGGCTTCCGTTGCTTGTGATGTCAACATGTCAACATCAAACGGACACAGTTCCCAACAATCCCGACACATCTGTCTGTTTAATTGGTCAGTGAAAATCCACATCAAATCAGCATATGTGATGTAGACCTACGTAAGTCTGATGACGCTAATGTGTTGGACTGTAGTGTCAAAGAAACCAATACACTATCAATGTATGATTTATCACATTAAAACAATGAGTCGTTCTGTCATTCGGAACCAAATTATATATTCCACTGTAACTTAATATCTTATTCGATATAAGAACGCTCAGCCAAGTCCCAATATCTGTCACTCTAGCTTGTATAATCAGAAATCATCAACTTGATGTATTGTTATATTGGGTCATTTAAACTATGATGTGTATACTATGATAGGTTGTATCTGGCATGTAAGGCCTGCTCATACTTGCATTAATAGCCTACCGTAATTAAAAAGTGAGGAGGTAGAAAAAGCTTAAGGTTTATATGGGTTAGAGCAAGACGTCCAACGTTAACTATAGGTTACGGTACGTCATTTTTATCTTACTTCAGTCTGTGGATTATGCGGTACGCTTGTCTGTACACTCGGACACATCACTGTACGTACTTACTATAAGAACTGTGTGTTAAGCCTCGCTACGCTAGTGTAGCATCCAGGTCCGTTTTGACACCATAATAGTGATGGTATAACCATCTGGCGTCTCAGATTCGACACTACTCAGTTACTCTACATTTTTTTATTAAATTTATTTGATAATTCGTTGATATGAAAAGATATTTTGAGTATTTTACGCTACGCTGTTGTAGGTTAAACATCGCTAAAATACGTTAGCATCCCGATACTTTCTAATGATTACAGCTTAACTATACCAATCGTCAGCAAATTGTACTTCTATGCTAATTTATCATACCGAGTAAGGCACGCTCACTTCCATGTGTAAAACCACTACGTCAATGTGACACCATAGTCAGTTAAGAACTGTCAGCTTAAGGTAAAAACGTACTTCGTCCCTCTTACATGGCCAGTAAAGAATCATCAGCTTGAAGTATGAACTGAAAACAATTATTTACCAGGGCACAACCACCAACATCAAAGAACTGGTAGGTTATTCGTTATAGTTCACTGTAATTAACGCACGGAGAAGAGTCTTGCTTAACATATATTGTAGGTTTGTTATACCATCAGTAAAAATAAAGAACAAAAATATCAACTTCAAGTTTAAGCTCAGCGTTACTGATATGAAATACAGTAAATAACCCTCATATTGTCGCACTGTCTCCTATGATTTATCTTGTAAATATCGTCAGTTTAACCGCTTGGTTTGTGTAATTAATAATGAATTATATAAAGAAATGATCTTATACCTAACATCAAATGCAGTGAGACAAAATATGTTTTGTATAATGTTATGTTATGATTCTTAAAACTGAACCCCGATATTTTTGTACCAAGTGATATCAACACAAAATATTCTTTCTACAATTAAACCTCGAATAATTTCCATCTATAAGGATGGTTCCGACTTATCCACGGCATATTCAATTAGACCAAACTCGAATGATTCAAAATCCTGCCGCACAGGGGAGGACTATTTTGGAGACTTGAAATTTGTTTCAAACATCGACATGATTTATTTTATTTAGGAAAAATATGGCATCTTGTCATGACAGTACTTTACTATATAACTGTCAAAATGAGCGATAGTAGAACGACCAATCAGTGAATCCGATAAGCAAGCACGTGATCCATTACACGTTGTCATATTATTTCTGATTTTGAATGTCAGCAAATTGTCTCTCTTTGATGCATACCTTTTTATAATTGAAATGTAGCATGTGTCGTAATATGGAGATTAACTGCATTCAAGGAAATACATTAACGTTTCAGGCTGCATTAGTGATATTTTTATAGATACTGCATTTTCAAGGTTATTTCATTTGTGATTCATTTGAATGGCTCGTGATTTTGCATAAAAATGAATTTGTTTTCATTTCTTACCGTCGTTAAAGAGCGATACAAATATCGATATGGTCCTTTGTTATGTCTTCTGAATGCAGTAAAATGACCTACATTTCAATTGTTCCAATGCGTTTATTTTTTTTTCATTTTTCAATGGAAAATTAATCTAAATATAATGCGTCTACTTCTTCTAATTGTTGTCTGATTTACAATACCTGAATATTCCTATCGAAATTTCAACACTGTACAACACGACATGTTTATTGTGAGACCACGAATTTAAATACAATGAATTTTGGTTTTTTTATATTACTGTCACAAATATAACCATGAAAATTGTTATCCACAAATTTATAAAAAGTTCCAAACCGAATAAGAAAGTACATATGCATATTTCATGTTCTACGGTACACTATGTGATAATAAATGTTTCAACTGATTGTTGAAAAATTAAATAATACAAATATCTTATTCTTGCGAGTATTTTAAAACCGTGTCGATGCTGACAACGTGAATAATATTTCCCGAAAGCAAAGCGCTTTAGTGTATGTCAGGAAATGTCAGTGAGTGGAAAAGAATAGAAAGATACCGTGCTGTGTTGAGACTGTGATGCTATTAGTGTTCACAGTTACACCACATTCATAGTTAAGTGTGTACTTTGAGATGGAACCATCCCTTAATGCTTAGATTTATTTTGACAGCCGCCCATCCTCCAGAACTTCTCATTTATGTTTTTTTTCTTCTCTTTTTTTCAGATTAGACCCATCAGTATGAAATTCTTGGAAACGTGTATATTGGCACTTTTGTTGATAACGCAGCAAATCCTTGCTGATGGGCCAGGTAAGCAGCACACATCTATTAAGACCGATGTCAGTTGATTGTAGGGATACCAGAACAAAGTAGTAACGACAACGATAGTATCGTGTTGGAAACGGTGTAGATTGATCATGTTTCAGTTGATGAAAAACCTGGTTTGGGTTTTACATCTACAATGGTATCTCTTCCCATACAATATTATGTGTTCTTACGTTATACTTGAATATGTTTGATATATGAAGGCAGTATGTTGTAGTGATATTCTGTGGTATTTCCGAGGATTCAAATCTTGTACATGAGTAGACGCTCGATTTCGTGGAAAGCGAGTGCGAAAAGACCATAATTTGTAGTAATGAATAAAATAGCATCGAACAAAGTAACTTTGTCTATCTAAGTGCTTTCAGCAATTTTTACGATGAATTCGTCATACCTGAGGTTATTAAGGTTTTTTTTATATAAAAAATATTTTAAGTTCCTTTTTAATTTGTGTGGCATAAGTGACATGATATTTTGATTTGTATTACCTTGTAACTGTATAGAAAAAAATATTCATGCTTTCAAAGATACATTTTGATACATACAGGCAACAACAAAAGGACTTATTTCATTCCATGTATTGGGACGTAGTGATGCCCTGAGGTCATAGTGTATTGTTTGAAAACCTGCGTAATGAAACCAATTTGTAGAGACCTGTGTAGTACCAATAAGTAAAGGCCATCTCCTAATGGCAGAAATGTACGTAATATTACGTTACCTGATGACAGTATCTCGCATCCAATACGGACAGGAATGCAGTACTGTTTTTAGACTTTTTATTAGGCTTGAGAAGTCTGTACATGCTATGTTGACAGGGTTTCATATTTCAAGTCGAACCGTTTATGTTTGATTAAAATACTTTTCCATGTCGATGTACGGAAAGGTTTATTATTTCTCTCTTCAGCACAAAGTATACGAACCCCATTTTAGCCTTACGTATATTAGAAATATATTATACAATATCTGCGATATATTATTTAGCAATCTATCAGTCTATCTTAGAGAGAGCAAACTGCAAATAATAAAGAGAACTGCGCGTGTCCGCATCACCTCTAATAACTGCTGATTTAACTTGTTCTGCAATGTGATTTATTGATCTGGCAAGTGTTAGCCTTTAATAATCTGTATACTTAAATAATTTTATTTTAGTGCAATTTGCAAAATATTTCAATGCACGTCTACATGTGCACTGCTATTCTTATGCTTTTCCTAGAATCACAATTTATCTTTATTTACATTACTATAAAATGATAATGATTCTCAATCTAATTTATCAATTTTGACATTTTTTTCATTTTTAAATTATAATTTTCCTGCAATACACTGTTTTTTAACCTTAAGGCTTTAAAGCATGAACTCACATTTTTTTCAAAATAATGAAATAATTGACAAACAAGTTAATTTGATAAGATTCCTTTATAATTCCTATTATTCTGTATTTGCATATTATAGAGTTATGTGCCCTTGTGGGTAGATATTGATTGTGACGTCAGGTATTTGCGAGCGTAAAGTTATATTTTTCGGAGAAATCGACTTGAATTGTGCCCACAAAATAATGACGTCAAAATGGATGCCTACCTGCAAGGAAGATAACTGTGTAATATCCAAAGACGGAGTAGCAATACATATGTTTCACTTCTCTTGATTTGTGTTTTTCTTTCTCTTTTCTGGCGGCAGGTGCGAGTGATGCAGATGCTACGGGTAGCCTTGGACAATATGAAGACAATAGCGGATCAGGCATAATAGCGCAAGAAATTAAGCGTGCGCGTATTCCCCAGTTTGTTGGGAAAAGAGACTTCTATGCGAATGACGATTTAGAATTGTCTGCCGACTCCCCAGACATTCCTTTAGATGTAGCACAAGCTTATGAGCGAAATTTACTCTCTGGCTTACTTGCTGGGTCCAGTGAGGGGTTACCAGAGGAACGCGAAACACAAAGTGACTATTTCGGTAGACAAACCCGATACATACCCATGATGGTTGGCCGAAGAGGAAAATGGGCCCCAAAATTCATAGGAAAACGACGAGGTCCACTCTTTGTTGGTAGGAGACGATCTCCATATTTCGTTGGAAAGCGTACTTCTCAAACTGACAATGAGTTGACGGCAGAAAAACGTAGAAATCCACTGTTTGTAGGCAAGCGGTCCGATTCTATGGTGGCGACGAGAAGTTTATCAAAACCAATGCTTGTTGGGCGTCGAGGTCATCCTATCTTCATCGGGCGACGAATGGCGAGCGGCGATCTCGATAGCTCAATATTTATGGGGAAAAGGTCAGTTGAAAATCTCAAATCAGGTCAGGATTTGTCTAATCGTAAGAAAAGGTCTACAGACACACAACATAATTTTGACACAAAAATCATATACAAGAAAACGAAACGTAAAAAGCGGGATAACTATGCAAAACTCGACCGCCGAAAACGTGATAGGTATCCAATTTTTCGAAACAATAGAAGAAATTTTGATGCCCCTTATTTTGTTGGCAAACGCAGATCAAATCACGTAGATAAAATGCCTCAGATGGTGTCCCCATTATTCAGTGAATTTGCACCAATAAAAGCACAAAGTCCAGTTAATTTAGCAAAACGAAATCGTGAATTTAATTTACCAGATTTTGTTGGGAAGCGCTCACAGGATCAAATTAAAGTTTTGAATGAAAAGTCCAATTATCTTGATTTATTTGGTAAACAGTATGGCCCTCCCGAATTCATTGGTAAACGATATAGCCCTCCCAATCTTATCGGCAAACGATACAGTCCTCCCGAGTTCATTGGTAAACGATACAGTCCTCCCGATTTCATTGGTAAGCGATACGGTCCTCCTGATTTCATTGGTAAGCGATACAGTCCTCCCGATTTCATTGGTAAGCGATACAGTCCTCCCGATGTCATTGGGAAACGATACAGTCCTCCCGATTTCATTGGTAAACGATTCAGTTCTCCTAATTTCATTGGTAAGCGATACAATTTAGATGCGAAAGACTCAAGCATTCTTATCTCTAGTGAGAAACGCTCAGGAACTGTCATTAGGAAACGTTACAGCCCTCCAGATTTTATTGGTAAACGCGGGGATCGTCATAGGTATCCTGGGGCCAGAGGGATACGGGGATTTATTTCTCCTGATTTTATAGGCAAACGTGACAACTTCCTCATAAATAATCCTTCCCGAAGCAAGGGAAATGGGCGAATCCATAGTTTGGATGGCAAAGACAGAACAGAACCTTTCACAACTTTTGCGAATAAAGCAATCACTCAACTGGATCCTAACCTAATCATGTCAATTATACAAGACAATAATGCAGACTTAAGCAAGGCTAAATCGCAGAGCAAAAAATCTATTCAATTAGATAATACAGGGTACCCTGAAGTGACCGAATTCCTACCTGCTTTAAATGATGAGGATACTGAGCCAGACGCCAAACCAACTCCACTACATGTGAAGATACCTGGAATTATCAGGAAACGGAGTTCTGAGGTTGTGCGGGAGCAAAGTCAGATATCATTCACCGCACCAGATTTTGTTGGGAAACGTGCGTTTAATGGGCCAGCGGATTTGGCATTTGTGTCCGACGGTTCTTTAGGAAATGTTCCTGGCCATGAAATGTATCCATCAATACCAGGGAATTCATTTTCAAACTATCTATCTAATAATCCGTCCCGAGACTATTTTTCGTTTTTGCCAATTCGGAAGGCATCCTCCTTTAATCCACTTAGCTATATAAGAAATCCGTTTATGCAGTCTGGATATGTGCAGGAAGATACCTTCGATAGACATGCATCGTCCACGATGGAATTTCCCCCATCAAAGACGCTCCGAAATATACTATTACAGCCAAAATTAGACTCGGTAGCGGAAAATTCAATGATAAGCAATGGAGACGCAAAGAGTGAGGGTAGCAACAGACTAAGAGTGTCTTTTGTTTCTGACTTTGCTGGGAAAACAAGTGTAGGTTTCTATGGTAAAGTACCGGAAACACCATAGAGGCAATGGCAACAGCAACCGGAAGCGCTGTTCACATTTATGGTAGCGTAAGTTATAAATGTCAAATTCTTCTGCGATGGCTTGACTGTTCAGTCTTTTTCAACGGTACAATACCTCCTCAATATCTGGAATCATTGCGGTAAAGTTAATTTACTGAATTTTGAATGGCTTAGGTATATTTTGCTATAACTACATTCATCAGACTCCGTCTTGCCGGAAATTATTTTTGTTAGTGTATAAATATCATAATCAATAAGGTTTATGGGAATTTTGGGGAAGGATTTAAGAGGAGCGTGTTGTTCTGTCCAACTTTTCTGTGGATGTCCAACGTCCAAACTTCGTTTCCCATAATGCATGCCGGCGTAATGATGACTGCAACACGGTATCCCTTGGTGACGTCATGTGCTATATCCTGTGTGACGTCATTGCAATCGCATATTGTTGGAAACATAAGCATGATAATTTGTTCATCTTTTATCTCCCTCCTGTACCTAATTAACGACCATACTAACACGTTTTTCACGTCAATACTAAAAAATGGAAGATTTTCCAGAATGTTTAATATTTATATCTATCTTTATTTTTTTCTTCGATGTTACCATCAACTAATTAATTAACAGTTGCTTTGAATATCTACTAACAGTTTTAACCATTATTTTGTATCGTTTTAACTATTTACTTATCTCAATGTTTCATCAACCTATGAAAGTTGTCAACTGAAAAAAATACATTTATATAAATCTGAATGAGATATGTAATATGACAAACTTCTACCAACGTGCGTGTTCAGGTTCGGTAATTGAAACTCGACTTACCGAGACATTTTTAGAATAACACGTCTTGTCAAATAATGATAATGATAATAACAATAAGTCGACTGCTGCTAAAACGGCGTAATCCATGCCGAACTGTAGACTTGTCAAGATAATCAATATTGTTGACGAGCCATATCATATAGTTCTCAACAAAAAGCATTTTACCTTTGCTTGCCAACCTGTTTATCTCAGGAAGTCGAGTTACTGTGACTTACAACGCGATGGCAGAGGTGTGTCGCTGTCTTCCTTTACACCAGTGAATGTATGGATGTTTGGTTGGATCTAGTTATGAACGTTCGATGAATTTCATAATTTTCGATGAGAGACATAGAGGAATTCAGAAAAGTAACAGCTGCAAACCAGACTATTAAAAAAAACCTTTTTGATACGGTATTAAATGTTACCAAATTGAGCATGCAACCTTTCAAATTTTAAACAACTGACGTGATAGATAACAATGTTGTTTACATCCTCCAGACATTAATACTCTCACTAGTATTAAGAAGATTAACAATACACACCCTTTTCAGAACTGGGATCCTAAACAAGGTAGGTATCGATAATGGATTGAGCTTGCGTATAATTAATTAGCTTGGCCGAACATAATTATACCAAGCTAGCAATGTACTCTTGTATGTAAGATTTTTGCAAAATAACGCCATCCCAAAAGATGATGACGTTACTCGCAAAATCTAATGACAAAATAAAATGACCAAAGTATAGATATATTTTCTAAACAACAACAAACAGCCTTGATAAATGGAAATGGACAGTTGTTAAAATATTATGATGTAACTAAATGCAGATTTAACTGTTGATATGTATGCACTACGTACCTAATTGATTTATTTCATTTCACGCTGATACAATAATCCACACTAAACTAACATGCACATAACTCACATAACAAATATCTAATATCCTAGTGCTGAAGTTTGGCATTGCTTAGAAAACATGAATTGAAACACCTTAAAAACTAAAGATATGCATATCTTAGTCATATTTAAACATGTGGCACATTCAGGTTTCAAGTCTGAACTGGTACACTAATCCCTAACTATTTTTAGAGCTTATATTTTATGGACAATATCAAAAATAATTAATTTAAAGAAACAATCATATCCAAACTAATTTTGAAACACAAAACCCACAATTTAATGTATTAGTCACTCAACAGATCACACCATTATTAAGATATATGTATTCTACTGACACAATATTAATTGCAATGCTTCTAAGATAAAAGTTGTCATAAATAAGCGCAGTGGGTTCGACTTTAATCTGTACAATTCAACATTTTTGTCTCTTTCCTCTTGTAACTATTTCGAATGAAACCTGGCCGAGTTTATAGTTAGGAAAGCTCTGGAGTGGTTGATAATCCAAATATCACACGTTAGTGTGCTAATCGTGAACCGTTTATTGACAATGCCCTTATTCCTACCATTTGCCAATCTATTTTCTCAGCGTTGTCAACAGGCACGATGCGTATGAAACACCTACGTGATCCAGGCCCGAGAGAAACACGCTGTTTTCTTTCCGACTCGCGCGATAGAAGTCTGCTCGTTGTCCAACAACCCGTGTTAGTTCGCACAATTTCTAACGCCAAACCACTCAGATGGCCGTCACCAAGTCAGGTTTTCTTGTATCTTTTCCCGCCAGGTCGTGTTCTAATTGTTGTCATTGTGGCGTTTGTCGTCTGGTAAGGATGAGATCTCCATAGTTTCCCCAGTGTGATGCCGGCCAGGTCTTCACAGACTCCACAGTGTGGTGCCGGCCAGGTCTTCACAGTCTCCAAAGTGTGGTGCCGGCCAGGTTTCCGTATTTATATAATGGCACTAACACGTCAAACTCTTAACACTAAATCATTAGGAGATTTTAAGCACGCCAAAGATCAAAGTCAGATCGTTCTCCTCAGAAATACTAACAGGCACGTTATCTGTCGATATGATATATTATCGAACATCATAACATTGACAAAGAGTAGAGCGTCCAAGTCGCGTTCCATACGCAGATCATATCATATGATGCAGTTTCCAAATCTATGGAATGAAAAACAAACAAGGAAGTATTAAAAAAAATACAAAACACATCTGTTTTTTCGGTCAGCCAATTTGTCGAAAGTGAAATTATCAAAGGGTAATTAACAACGAAGTTAATTAGATCACCCATTAATTGCTGACAGTTACGGGTTAACATGGTACTGGATGGAGTAAATGGCAAAGCGAGCTTAGGATTATTGATTCCATCTCATCTTCTAAGACCCTATCAACCGCTTCTCTGATTGTTTAATTAACTTGTAAAAGACATCTGCCAATTATCTTGCAATATATCTGATCTTTTTGATGTTTAGATGTTTATATTGATGCTTCCGTCAGTTTTATCAAAACATTAATTTCTGATTTTAATGACATAAAAGAATGTTCGATTTCCCTTTTAATCAATGGTTTAAGATCCACCAATGCCATCGGTAAAAATGATATAACTAAAACGTATTTACCAATATAACTGCCGTTTTCAAGTGATTGATAGTTAGTGACAGCTAGGGAAACACAAAAGAAATCCTATTTGAAATATTAGATAAAATGAACAAAACGATTCTTATAAGTCATGTACAATGAAGTAAAAAAATATCTGAGGATTACTTTTAGTTATGTTTTTTTTTATTTTCGTGGAAAACTCCCTTTACGATGAAATCAACAGTTATTGTATATAATGATTTTGGCAGGCCCAAACATTTGACAAAATGACCATGCTGAACGTTTCCTTCGCACTAGGCCCAACATTTGACAGAATGGCCAGACCCAACATTTTACAGAATGACCATGTCTAATGTTCCATCGATAGCAGGCCCACCATTTGACAGAATGGCCATGCCGAATGTTTCCTTAACAGTAGGCCCAACATTTGACAGAATTGCCCTGCCGAATGTTTCCTTCACAGTAGGCCCAACATTTGACAGAATTGCCCTGCCGAATGTTTCCTTCACAGTAGGCCCAACATTTGACAGAATCGCCCTGCCGAATGTTTCTACCTAGAAACATTATGTAAGGAACACTGCGCTATAATTAGGACTTGTCGATAGATAATTTAACTAGCTTTATAACAGTGAATTTTTTTCAAATTTGTCAAACCTAATTCACTAGCTTTAGTAATACTGGAACTCTGACCACTGATTAACGTTTCAGCGGTAGCACGAGCCTAGCAGTAATCCATCGGAGGTATTTTTGTAGGGAAGCTGATTCCTAGGACGTTTGCGGTGATATATATTCGTACTTTGACATTTGTTCGGCGCTTACCCTTGGCTTGAAGTTTTGGCTGGATCGTTTGAAATCACGAACTCAACGAAATATTTTATTAGCACAATTTAAGAACAGTTAATGAGTGCGTTATACAATTTCTAAACAATTACTAATCAAAGTAGTTCAAGCTATGTACAGCAAAAATTATAATACTTGTAAGAAATAACGTAGAAACGTAATTATCTAAGAATTGCATGCAGATTAATAATAAAATGTTACACACTTTTATATTTCTAACAAAGTCACACTTGTCATTATTGATACATCAAACAAACATAAGTAGGATTGAATAACTAAAATGTTAGCTTTGTTAAATAGTTTTCTTTAAACAGCAGAGTCCCACTCTTTATTGACATTGTTTATAACCTTTGTCATGCCTTTGAAAGCGTGGTTTCAAGAACTTATTCCAACGTTACAGTTAAATCCAGTAGATAGAATTTTAAAACTACACTAACGTAATAAAGCAGGATTTTTACATTTCTATCACATTCATAAATGGCAAATTTTGCCCGTTATCATTTTAGCATAAGAATAAGAATTACTTGAACTGGTGCCATTTTCATCGGCTCCCCTGCGAGATGGTATTCATGACATCGTGAATATTCATGAATGATTCATGAACTTTCAAGAATATTAGCAGATTGTGGTTCATGAAAAAAAATCATGAATATTCATCAAATGACTCTCATGAACTCTTCATGAAGTTTTATGAATCCATGAAACATTCATGATTGCTCATGATCAATGTGTCAAGAATTTTCCATGAAGTTTTATGCATGACTAATGTTTCATTCATTTTAAAGAATTTTTATGAATATCAGTTATGCATAAAACTTCATGAATGATTCTTGACATGCTATTTCATTCATGTCGATGAATTTTAATGAATATCCACTAAAGTCACATGGCTTGTCACATGACCACATGAGTCACATGACTTCTTTATATATTTCCCGCCAAAACAGTCACAATCCAAAATGGCTGCCGTATCTGCTGGCGTGTGGTAGGGGAAACATTACTCATCTTAAAATGGAAGTTTTGACACATTAGTGAACGCATTGTTCCATTCCTGGATTTCTTTAAGCACAAATGAACACTTTTCAGTAAGTTTTGATTTATCTGCAGTTCTTTTTTAACACGAAATTGTTGCCCACTGATATTGCTATAGTAATCATGCATAGATATTAGTTTGTGGAATTTTGTCAAATGCTTTTGAATTAAATTGCCTTTATAAACTATCATGCTTTACAACTATAGGTTTATTTTGGTCATATACTAATTTCCTTCGAATGTATTATGTAATTGATTGCTGCGTATCACTAAAAACAGATTTTGCTAGCACTTTTCTGTGGCAGTATGAAAATATAACGAACACAGTAAACTGTTGGTGATTTCATGTTAAACTCTTCTGATGTTATATATTAATATTTATTATACCTGTTATCATAAGAATTTGTTTCATCCCCCAGTAGAGTTTAGGAAATTCAGATTCCGCTTACTCCAACTTGCATTCATTAAATTTCATGAACATGACTCAAGTTAATGAATTTTCACGAATTGTTTCAGTTCGTGAAGTTTCATGAATATCCATGAATGGTTGTGCATACTGCTGCGAGTTGTAGTTCATGAATAACTCATGAATTGTCATGAATAAACATTCATGATCATTCATGATGGTTTTAAGTTCATGAATATTCCTAATGTATTCATGAACCTTTTATGAATTTTCATGAATGGGTTGTTCATATATGTTCATGATTTCATGAATAAAAGAGATTCATGAACGTTCATAAATTTATGAACGAAAGGATTCATGAAAGTTCATGAATACCCCCCCCCCCTAAATCATTCATGAAGTTGTTAGTTCATGAATTGCATGAAAATATTCATGAATAATCATGAATTATCCATCAACGTCTCACAGGGGCTATGCCGGCCATGAATCCATTTGCCGTCATAAAAAACAAGTACATGACACCAGGATTCGACGAGGGAAGGACGAAATATGTGTCTTCGCTGGATTTTTCTAGCAAATTTTGACGTTGATATTTTAATTAAAACTTTAGTTATAAATATATTGCTATAGTTACATGATAAAATGTATCATGAATTTGTGCACATTTCATATAAAATTTTATAGAAAAAACCCTTCATGAGATCGCATATGAAATGATCGCTCATTTAAGATTTTATGAGTATAAAGTTTCGATACGGTTTTGGCCTCATTGTAATGATTATTTGACTTTTTCAATCAAACTTATTTTGTTTAATGTTGTATTTTCAGATGAATCTAAGGATGACTCGTTTCTGAAAACAGCATTGCGTCTGTCAGTTAATCATTTGAGCACACCCGAAGATGATTACAGTAGTCCTGCAGAAAGTGTTAAATATCGACTCCCGGATGTTGTTAAGAATTTAAAATCACGCGCAACTCAACATCAATTTGGACTTAATAGTATAAATCCTGCATTCCGGAATTTCCAAACTGAACAAATTGCCTCGGATTTTACCGACTCTTTTGAGGATAATGATCGCACTGGAGTCAGCAAGAAGTGGGCGGAATTTCTCGGAAAACGAACCAGTAAGAGATGGGCAGAGTTTATTGGCAAACGATTTGGAGAGTATCTCCGTAAGAGATCCGGGGAATGGCTTGGCTAAAATTGACATATATTCAATGGTGTGGAATATATACATAGTCTGTCTCTCAATGGAAAGTGATATAAGGGTCATCAAAATTCAACGGGACAATAATTCTAGTGCATAAGATACAGTTTGAAGGTTATTTTAACTACATTACATTTTAGGATAACATTTATGTTTCGCAACCTTAGTGAGAACGTTCATGGATCATTGATATGACAAGCTATAGACATTCATACATCACATGTAACCAGTGACCTTGACCTTCGTTGGCATTTTTGCGTCGCTCAATCTTGTATATATAGTAACGTATTTGTTTGTCTTCGTCGGGTGTGGCGATAATGTTGAGGATTAAAGAAAATTGAATTTTCCTTGAGCCTTTGTCATGTTTATGTATTTAAGGTAGTGTACAGGATCCAAATCGCTTGTATAACATACCTCAAATGAGAGAAACGTATGAAGCACTTTCTAATGGACAGATGTTAATTGAGGAAATTTCAGTCCTCAATTCGGTTAAGGTTTCTATGACGTAGAGAAGACATTAGGAACTCAGGTGTGACGTAAAAAATTTAATAATAAGCACCATTAAACATTTTTGAAACGTCTCCTATCTCGTATTTCCATTCATACCATATTATATGTAACCGTTGGTACTTTAATGGTCCATGTAGTTCAATAAAAACCATGAAGTAAGAATAAAATTCGTAACTAAAGCACAAAAACAATAAATATGGAATTAAGACAAAATGTTATGTCCCCTGTGGTACCGCAGCTGGAATATCAGCTAAACTATTGACAAACGAATTCGAACTGCTCTCTTAACTCACCGTGAATATAGGGTAAACTGTGTAGCGTTATGACTTATAGAATAGCGAAAGTGATAACAATAGCCTCACATTACGACAAAATATCAAGGTATTTCAGTGCCTGGTTTGACCGTGTACAGTCTAACGAGTCCGGTTAGGATGTGCTGCTATGAATAATATGCATAATACTGCAGTGAGATAGGCAGTAATTAGGAATGCCAGTACCATTATATCTTATCTATACTGTTAACGAGTTTTCATCAATGTCTTATACTGATAAAAACAATGGATTATTGTTTTAAATACCTTTGAATAAGGGAAATGAGTTAATTAGGTTGCAACAGTAGTGACGTTTAAGGCTCATCATGTCATGGTATTGCTACTTAAAAGGATTTGAAAAAGTGTAAGATATACACACATACAAATTGGTCAATAAAGACATATTAAATGTATTTGTAGTGTAAACGTTACAGACAAATGGTCAGTTTATATATAATAACCCTATTAAACCCTCGGGGTGGGGGTGAAGGGGTGGGGATGGGGGTTTAGATATTTACATGGTGGAGGTAAGTCGGGGCACCCAGGATATACTTCTTACCAGGGTGTGACCCCTAAATAAAATGGAAAGAACAACAAGTAAGTTAAACGTATTTCTGTTCACAATTGACAAATGAAGGAATTAGCATCATAGAGAGAGTAGTGTCTCCCCACGCAATCGAACAATAATACTGTATAAAGACGATTACCCGTTACTAGTTCCATTCACATCAACAGTATTGATAATGTAACTGATTGCGCCTCAGAAATGTATGTTATCAATCTGAAATACAATGTTTGCGATATTGAAATTAATTAAACTTATCAATTGTAGATATAACTCTACTTATCAATAAAAAAAATAACAAAAATTGAAAAATTAAACAAAAAGGAAAAAGAGAGAGATAAACATACTGTGCAAAAACCTACAGAAATATAAAATAAAAGCTCATACTATTGGAGTAGCAATGCTAGATAAGAGTGAAAAGCTTTGAAATACGATTTTGGCTATCTAATGCAATAAAAGTATTGAGTATAGATACTTGTGGTAACAAATACAGCGACAGTTTTGGTCTGATGACAATGCTAGAACAATTGGACCTAGACGTTACACGCTTAACAGGATGACAGCATTGACTAATTCCTAGTCTATGCTGGCCAAGACCAGGCTTATGTAAACAGACGGCGACGGTTAAAACAACTCAACCTTTGTATTTTTTTAACACGGTCATGTAAAATCAAACAATCTTTTAAAGCCACAGTTGTATTATTCTCTTTCGGATTTGAGCCCTTTTGAGTTTTTGAAAATTACCAGTGGAATATGGCTGATGGAACAACACCCCCAGAGAAAATAGAACACGTAACCTCTGTAATCAGAACGACATTATTTATTCAATTGTAGTGAACGTCAAATATTAATAAGTAGAAAGAAATAATATTTTAAAAGACCCACCGCTTATAAATTCAATACTCTTCTTTATTTTGTTGTAGACGACGAATTATTATCACTTGAAAGATTCATCAAACAGATAGATATTTGGCTCAATTCCATTTATGTATTTCTCTTGTTTATTAAATGTCTATATATACATGTAATGTATGTCCTACTTGCATGTAATACTGTACATTTTACGTTTATAAGAAAAGAATCATTGTCACTGTCATTGTAATTGGCAAGAAGCTACCAGCCACCAAGGTAAAAAAAGAAAAAAAAAGAAGAAAAAAAGGAGAGAAAAAAAAAGGAAAAATAAAAAATAATAATAAAAAAAAGATATAAAAAAAAATAAAAAAATTCACACACACTTCTATATACAAGAAATACACGCGAAATACTCCCAAGCAGGATTAATGTAAAAGTTTATATGCAAATTGATGCAGGTTATTTTTAATATTCTTCAAAAAATCATTTATCAATTTAGAGAAATTGTTTTGATTTTAAAGAAATTTACCTATTTGAAGGTATTTGGAGGCTTTATTTTCACTATTACATATGCTGGTTATTTTTGTTTGCCATGTTCCTAAATAATGTTTGTGTTCTACCAGCAAGAAGACGCAAAACAAGAAAGGCTACAACTATGACCTTATATCGTGCTCTCATATGATGGAATGAGATAGGCTAGCGTTAATACCTGAGATTAGGACTTCGACAGAGAATTGTGCCATTGTTTGTCTTACTCTCTAAATGCATTAACATGGATATTACCATTGTACAACACCGCATCACGTTCACAAGTAGGCGATGTGATTGTCAGCGATATCGTCAACTAGTCAAGCAAACATTAAATCTTAATGGTCCTAAAATGCAATATGCGCAACAAGTGAACAGAAGAGGTACAAATGAAATTTTAGACAAATTCCTTCAACAATGTATGACACTGGTATATACATGTAGCTGTAACAAGCTTCAACTACCAAACTCCAAGATGATTGCACAACTAGGACCCAAGGGGAGTCGACATATGAAATTGGAGACAGATCCCTTCAGTACTGTCTGGGTAATAGCGGTAACAAACCCTAACTATCAAAATCCAATAAGCTGGCTGTCGGCTATCTTGTTGATTGATTGGGCAAGGCACCAGTTGTCTTATTGCAAGTGTTGAGCATTAAATTGAAACGAATCCGTCTGTTTATAGCAGTCATGGAATCGGTATCGCCTATTTAGATTAAAACAAATCGTTATCTGTAATTATGGTGACATATATGCGAAAAGTATGTCCCATTTTGTTTGGTTATTACTGGATTTACAGAATGGTAAAACAGTTTTAAAACAACTTAATTTCTACATACACGCATTTTTTCAATCATATTTAAAATGAAACAGTAATTCAGACCATACAAAATTTTAGCAGTTTGAAGTTGATCCCAACGTTTGACTGGGACATTCTCCCTCTGATCCCCATAACACCGTCTTTAAAATTTGAAGTGATATTTCCAAGTTAAATCTATTTGATTTAGTAAATATTTTGAAATGAAATGAAAATAGCTGACACGTTAGAATGACTTGTCAGACTCCACGATGTACAGAAAGAAGCCAAGGAAATCACACATGGGATCAGATAAGTCTTGGTATTTTTCATAATGTTGTCCCTGTTTAAACAACCACAATTACACCCCACTTTAGGACCGACCACGTTATTGAACATTAAAGAAATAATAATAATAATAATAATAAATGATAATAATCAATAACAATTATAGAGTAAGAACATCAACAGAGTATCGATGTCCTTAGAGTCATTTCGCTGTTTTGCCATGTATTTCATTCAACAAATTTTATTGACAAAGGTGTTTCAAGTCAAATAGATAAAATAACAGGCAAAGCCTATATAAATTTTGCCATGTAGGGTTCTATCAGTCAACTACTGGGAGACATAAGACGACACCAGTTATGAAAATCAACATTTTACGTATCTGTTTATAACTATTCAGGAAAATAT
This sequence comes from Argopecten irradians, assembly GCF_041381155.1. NCBI lineage: Eukaryota > Metazoa > Mollusca > Bivalvia > Pectinida > Pectinidae > Argopecten > Argopecten irradians. The sequence continues at coordinate 13,122,499 of NC_091145.1, read as the reverse complement.
ATGTGTTGTAAGCTAATGATAGAAGTAATGGTAAATATGTTTAGTATATATTTGAATAGAATAGCTATACATTTCAAGAAAAAGAATTACTGACGACCAGATTTCATATCTCATGACAAATTAATAAAAATACACAATTCTGCACAACTATACTATCTAATAAGTTGTGTCTAATGCTAGACGTCTATCTAAATAACACGGTCACCTTGCCCTATTTCCAACTTTATATTTATGGTCACTCTGGTGGGGTAACACACTATTTCGAATTACGCACGTATACATTTCACCTTTCTAGCCATGTGTAAATCAATAGACAGTTGAGGACGTCATTGTAAACTGTAAATTATTAGCATGATTTACAGTACAGACGTGCATTAAAAACACTACACCAGCCGATAAGGCTTACATCTCAAAACAGCGAGAAACAGTTTGAAGGGTAGCATTGCAGATAAAATGAGGTCGATAACTTGGATACCCACGAATTGCCACTCAAGGTAAATTGGCGACATATGTCGATTTCAGTAAATCTTAAAACAGTAAATAATATTGCTGCTAAAGAAATATGGGAAGCATGATCGCCGAGCAATAATGAAATATTTTGATACGTAAATCACGGGTAGAAAGATAACATATTTTACCGTTCATTAAACCATGGAGACAGATGGTGAGGAGGTAATAGATGGAATCTGTTTCGTTCTTAATAAGCTTTCTTTGCATATTACAGAGTTATCTGCCTTTGCGGATAGGCATTTTTTTTTGGCGTCATGTGTTCGCGAGCGTAATGTTTTCGGAGAAAACGACGTGAATTGCGCTCACAAAATAATGACGGAATAATTGATACATACCCAGAAGGGAGCTAATTCTGCTATCAATTGTGTCAACGCTTTTAATCAACTTTAAAAACCTTGACGAATTTAAAAACGTGCCAAAGGTATAACCATTTAGCAGATTATACAAAAATCTTCATAATTGGCTATATATACAAACATGGTCATAGGTACATTGATAAAAGATCAACTAGTGAAGGATTTCGTAAACTTACAAACAGATACTGTAATTAGTGCATCCGGTTATTGTATTAATACTCAAACTAAGAGTAAAACTAAACTTTTCTTTTTACTCTTAGTTGTATATACAATAATAAAGGCGCAGCCCATCGTGCCCGAAGGGCACGAAGTGCGAAGCACTTCTAAGGTAATACGTACACGAAAATATAACAAAAAAACAATCTTTCCAAATTCAATCCAATACACTGACAGCTTCAGTTTGCGTCCGCCATTGTTTACCCACTGTAAAAAATCCCATCAGCGTGATGCGATGCTTTGAAGTCATCTCATTATATAATCAAGCGGTTCAAACGCTTTAATGATCCGACGAACATACTAATCTTCATCCGGCAGAAGTTTATGATCAGTGCTATTTGCTCTTTATTTGCAAGCGTTCAAGTGATAGACCACTTTCAATATAATCAGCTAACCAAAAACGGAATATCTGTTACGGAAATAAAATGTGGATTTCCTTCTCAAATGGGGGTTTTGGGACAAGGACAAAGTGTGAATATATGAATAAAAAATAAACAGAAAATTCGGTTGGCTCCGTTATTTCCATAAATTGAACTTTTTAGCATTGTATAATTAATGGTTTACTGAAACATCTGGCTGCGCCCTTAAGGCATTGCCTTCAGTCATATTATGGATAAACTCGTTACAATATCTATTACATTACCAATTTTTTCACTATGTTCGGATACGAAACAAGATATTCCAAACTGATCAGTAATGACTCTTTCAACTGTCAATCATCACTTTTTAGTATGAAATATGTTGCCACGTCTTCTTCGTACGGACCGACAGGACAATACAGAAAACGTCTCTAGGAAAGACAACGATATCCCAGTGTATCACTTTCAACTTTCTCCTATATCATTTTACATAATCCCCCCCACATATTACAATAATTATGGATTTTATCTACCTAATGAACTTATAAACAGTTGTTGAAGAGTTTTGATTTTGCTATCAATATTTTCAATTATTTGGGATGAGAGTAAATGAATATAACACTATACAGAATGTCTTAAATCTCATAGATGCATCTTTACTGTCTAATAACAAAGCATATAAGAAAAAAATATTAACGGCAAGTAAACTATAAAACGTATATTAATAGCATGCATGGAGACTAGGAACAGCCAACATCAATTTCTTCAACATTCTTTATTCATTCTCTTTACAAACGAACAATATATATATAAACATATTTTCATTACTAAAAAAACCCCAAAAAACAACAACAAAAAACAATAGAACAAATCTCCAAATATTACGTCTGGGAAAATGTTGTGCAATACGGTATATTTTATTGTAAAACTGAGTATTTCATAATGAACTTTGCCTTTTAATATACAAAAAAGATATAACTAAAATATTATGTAAAAGTCTATTTGAAATATGAATAAACATCGATAATACTTTGTAATGGAGCTCCCATCATGTGCAAGTAGTTTTAATGAAATCGAAATACAAATGTAGCAGATTTCTCTTTTTGCAGTTTTAAAATCACAAAAATTTAACGATAATATTTCCTGTAGAGGAATGACTGTTAAAGTAGTTTAAAAAATCGTGCTGTCGGCAGTTTTTATGGGGTTTTCGTCTTCAATGAGCAAGTTGAGAGTAGATTTATATAACAATATGATCCCGGATGAAGCCATAGTTTCAATATAGAGGCATCCGTTTCCAGATCAGCTAGATTTGTTATGTTATCTATGTTAGCGCTGTGAGCTAATGAAACAGTCCTTTATTAAAATGTTTGGTATCATATTGCACTGATTTTATAAGAAATCCACATGGCGCTCCTCTCAAACGACCAATAAACCATATAGATAATACTTCATCCCACGTAAGTTTTTTTTATCTCTATAACAACCAAAACACCTGGAGACCGTCACTAGTCCACATCTTGCAGTTTAAGTAATTATGAACTATACTTCTCGTCCCGTGGGTCAGCACAGCCGAAATGTCTCGTTCCGAGGATGTCACTCTATAAATAGAATCCAGTCAAAAATGATTACAAAATAAGAACTCTTCATGTTTGGAGGTGGATAGTGATTAGTGAAATGGCAGCGTCCATGGAGACGTGTCGCTTCCGCAACAACACATGACTGATTACCCTAATTGGAATAACATGCAGTATATGTGTCAGTAAACGCTATAGAGTTTACAACATTATTCTACCCCATTGTTTTATATGTATATGTACCTTCCTTGTTGTGTATGTAACCACCGATCTTATTGGTTGAAACTGACAAACAAGTCGGAACCAATCAGATTGAATCTGAAAAAGGAGATGTTTTGACTCAGCTGGCCATTGGCGACGAATAACTTTATGTTCATCGTCACTTTACAATAATTCCGAGAGAGAAGTAAGTATCTTAATAGCTATAATATAATGTATGATAGTATTTGGAGTTACTTTATATATTTAGAATTACCATCCAAAAATACAATGAATATGTCGCGAAAACATAGTATGAAGTTTTGGTTTGCGGTTGTCCAACTTTACTGAAATATGTCATGAGTAATTTTTGCTTCACTAGATGGCTTCTAATTGCTCTTCTCATTGAACGTATCAACATTCTACGATACATTCACTATACATTTACTAATACTGAATACTTGAAACAAAATAAAAAAAATCAATATCAATATCAAGAATCGGGTATGTATGTATATATGTTCTTTTTCAAATTGATTGCTAGTGGCAATACATTGAACCTTGATATTTCATTTTTCCTGAAATCTAAAGTAGCATTATTCATATCAATTAGAATAAAAAAAAATGCAGGTATATAAACCATTTTGCAGAACTGTAAAAGGAAATCAAATCTAATATCATCTTAACATAGAAATCATATAACTATTAGGAGAGAAAGCACTTGGACGTTTTCCTATGAAATATTCACCCATTACCACCTAACACGAATATGAAAACCTTCAGCATCTATAGGTATTCCCCACAGAAATTAACATCAACAATGTACCTGTTTTTGACACTGAGGGGTGCAGATGTCGTTGTATATTCATGTTAGATTTCATTATGGATATATTCGCGTTTCCGAGACAAACATGTATAATTTGTTTTACCATTTTTTTCTGAGGCTTTATAATACTTAAAAAGCCAGCCATTTTGGCTCAGGTTTAATTTAATAAAGTTGATATTATGTCATGTTGTCACGAGGACGATGAGGGGGTGCGAGTCAGAATTCAAAAAAAATGAAATTACGTTTGGTTTTAATCTTAAAAAATTCCTGTGTATATCGATCGCTAGAAGCCATGCTGGCATTTCTATAAGGGTAAATAGGTAAAACGTATATCAGAATTTTGACGAAACCTTGAAAAGTCGCCACCATATCTTACAACTATTGTGTCGTCAATAGACGAATGTAAATAGGATTCCTGATTTGAACCCAGGACCCCGAGTGCCTGTACGGGACCCATAACGTCATATCTTGAAATGTATATGCTTCCAATATCTTAATTGATTGTTTTATGTCTCCTATCCCCAGATGTTAAATAGTGTGGTCGATAGCTGGAAAAGGATTATATGACTTTTTCATATTTACATATGTAGGATAGAGCTTTTCCATCAGAGGGTACAGAATTTTGGGTCAGAACCGAGGCTTGCCGAGGTTTCTGACCCACAATTCTGTACCCGAGGATGGAATAGTTGTATCCTACATAATTTACATATGAAAGAGTTATTTTCTCTCATTGCTTATCGAATTACTTGCACGAAAAGTGGGGCAGCCATTTTGTGACAAAATCTTAACTTCTTAAATAATTGACCGATTTTAAAAATAAGAACGCCATTCGAAAGAGCTCACCAAAGTTTGGTTTATATTCACAATATAAACAAGAAATTGTAGGTTAAACGGTTTGAAATGCAAATAAATGAAATGGTGAAGAAATCCGACAAATCAATCGAAATAGAAGAAAAATGACGTCAACTTTTTCCGTGATATGACGTCATTTCATAATTGGGACGTAACGGCTATGTAAGATTAATAGAATCTTACATGGGTCTGTCAAGTGGACAGGGATGTCTCAACCCGAGTGAAAGTTTTTGGCTGGTCAACCCGAGGGTTGACGGCCAATATATTTCACGAGGGTTGAGACATCCCTGTCCACTTGACAACCCATGTTTAATTCTTTTTCTCCCATACTTAGTAGAAAGAACACGAAATTTCTGTTTGATTCCAGCTGTTTCGTTGCGTCATTATGCAGGAACGTCGTTATGCGTCAAATTTGATGACGTCATCTACAATGCACGCCGCGGTTACGCCGCAAGTATTGATGACGTAACGTAAAATTGTCTAGCGCGTGTGAGCTGTCTTACACCCCCCTGTGTAATACACTCCCCTGTGTAAGACTAATAAAATCTGTTACCTGTAAGTGATCGAGATCGGGTTATCTCAGTCGAGGGCTAAGATTTTGTAACATAATCCCAACCGAGGCGTTAGCCGAGGTTGGGATGTTACAAAATCTTAGCCCGAGACTGAGATAACCCGATCTTCATCACTTAAAGGTAATAGATTTTTTTTCTCGCACCTCTAAGATATAATAAAACCATCCATAAACGCATTCAGAGTAAAATTATCCCGTCTTGGGCCTCCTGGTTCAAAGCCGATTGACCATTTCATCTGCGTTTCGAATTTAATCATTCCGCGTAAAACTATAGTTCGGTTATATCAAAGAAAAAAGCTGATCAATCGGTACATACTATTTTAATCATTAAAAACAACAACCAAAAAATGCATGGTAAATGCTGAATGTACATATTTCTAATAATATTGATTGTCTGAAGCGTGTGACGTCATCGATTCGAGAGTATGACGTCACATGCGCGGACTATTACATGAATGATGTAAAATTCCGCCAAAAATCGCGTAAAGGTACCAGACAGATCGGACGAGATAGAAAAATCTAGCACTGGGTATCATGTGAGATTTCCCTGTCCGAGGTGCGAGAAAGAGTTATCTGTTCCCTAGCAACCACGGGATATTCCTGTGAAGTATCGGAGAAAGATGGGAGATAGAATTATTTGAGAATGGATATCTATATTTACTCAGGTTGAGATATCCCTGTCCACTTCACAGACCCGTGTAAGATTCTATTAATCTTACATAGCTGTCTTTCATGGGACAACTCTATCTTACATGGCCAGCAATGTTAGAAACTCACATACCAGTTCGACTATTAATAAGTTTAAATACAGCATTCATTTCAAAACAGAAATCGCGATGATTCGATCTGTAACAGATGCGAAACCGTAATTATACAGGTAAACGTTGATTCCAATATGTCCAAGCACACTGAAGTGCTTGTTTTGTTTTGCCTTATTTAGAATTATTGGAATATGGATAGGGTTATGTTTGGGTTCATAAATATAATTTGCCATATTTAGAATTATTTGGAGAATGATATCTATGTATGGTTTGCTTTATAGAATTATTTGGAGAATGATATCTATATTTAGATGTATGTTTTGCTTTATATAGAATTATTGGGGAATGGATAGTTATAGATGTATGGTTTGCCTTTTATATAATTATTTGAGAATGGATATCTATTTTTAGATATATGATTTGCCATATTTAGAATAATTGGAAAATAACGAAGTAGTTATAACGAAGTAAATTCAAATTCCCGGTTTCGGCTCCTCTTTATTTATATATCTCGGAGACACGTATAACGAATTTGCTGATGACCAATGACATATCATCATTTGATAAGAAGTGATCTTTTGGTGTCGTCAAGCAAATTTTTGGTGGATTTCTGTTATAACGAATTATTTCTTCTGGTCCCATGGGATTCGTTAGAGCAAATTTTTACTATGTATAACACTTCTCGCGCTCACTGTTCACCACTAGAGTGAAATGAACAGATTGACCAGTTTATTATTAGCCTCACCGACATCTCACTAAATACGAGATAAAGGTTAACTGTTGCTAGATTTAGTATCAAACTAGACGCACTTCGTTCTATCTGATGCCAAGGTAGTATTACTTATACAAGAGATTGATTATGAACAGACGTTCCGTAAATAAATTAAAGTCAGTCTTGAATTGGGGATTGTCCAAACGACCGCTTACATTATTGATAGCTGGGATAATAAATAATGATGTGTAGAAAGTCGCGCGTCCAATGTCCTTGACCAGACTCGATATGCTGTAGATCTATTGGCTGATTATCATGTGACATACAAACACGACAGTTTGAAGCGGCGGTAATACTTCAGGTGTAGCATATCGGCTTACTTGTAAATTAGCGTTACGCAATGTAGATTTGCGTGTGTCAGCGTATAGACTAGTACGAAGACGGACAAGTATCACATAGAAATTGAAAACTAAAAATCTAGTAATTATACGTGAAAATCATCTCGAAATAATGAAAAATCTATCACACAATAATGTGATCGTTACATTTTCCCCTCGTAATTACAACAAAAATATCTGCAAATAACGATAAAAATCATCATAAGAAGGAAACTATCAGGTAATAACGAAATTCGCACCTATCAAGCTTTTACAGTCCACATGTTTTGTGACATATTCCAGCATTTAACTCTAGTAATAATTTTGAGTATTTGAAGATTAAGTGGGGTAATGTGTGTCTGTGAAGAAGGAACGAGAGGTGTTAAACTTATCAGAATGGGAACACATTTTATTACTATAGCCATAATGTTAATATGAATACTTGTTCTTTTTTAATTATTAATTCGATTTTCCACAATTCTCGACACTTATTTCACGTTTTGCGTGATATCCTTACATATACATCGTATCATAATTTCCACTCCTATATGATTTAAGGTGTGGCTTCATCCGCCCGACATTCCACGATGTCGCCTGTATATTTTGAGGCCAAATGAAGGTTGCTGATATCATATGTAAAAATTCAAAATTTTAATATTTATTTACAAAACTAAAAAACAAAACCATGAGGAGAAAACATACAACGCTAATTAACACAAAATATTAAAATTATAAAGCATCAAAATATTTTAAGCAGTTTTATATTAGTCAACGATTAATCCGCTCGCTATATAAATGCTTACATCTCCTGTGAAGGGCCCAAGTTGACCGTCAGAACCCTAATTGAATTGTCATGTGAGAAATTGAGTGAGGATATTTAGCACTTACAGCATTCGTTCGAGATGACATAGCAATGGTTTCTTGCAAGCTAAGATTGTGAGGTTTCTCCGATCGAGCTGCCAAAATATCCGCCATAGTCAACGAATTAAGGATTTCGAAATGATAAAAGCGAGAAAACATTGTACATTTACCATTAAATCTATGTCATAGGATATTTCCAACAGTTATATGGCGTCATTTTTAGATTCTTGTTTTAATATCTGAACGTTGATATCTCTGGTATCATTGTATCTGCTAGATATTGACATAATATAAAAGGCGTTTTAATACACATGTATACGAATCATTCTCTTTTTTATTCATGTTTTCTTCTCATGTGTATAATTCATATCAATGTCTATACATAGTCTTCAAGGTTTTCAATTAATATAATATACGATTTGTCACTGTTATCATGCCGAGATATCAGGACAGACGATCACTTCGCCATTGCGGCGTCCTTGATTCGGTGCAGTGGTCGCAGGTATATTGAGGCATTCACAATTGATGACGACATCAATATATATACGTTCACATATGTAAATTACAATATATTAAGGCTCCATGCCCTAGATTTATCGATATTATTACAACATAAATTAGGATAGTTATCTAAATTATCAAATTTGAAATAATTATTAATTTATGCGACATGTAAACGTGCTTATTTCGTTATTTCAACTGAAAACTGTCATTTGTGTTTTTCATATGAGTTCGCGACATAGAAAAATATCATATATTGTCTTTCAACAGAACATACCGTAGTCTGTTCATTCAGACAAGCCAACAAAACTATCCGCTCCAGTCCCAATATCGGTAATTAATGGCAAGTGTTTCTGTTTCGAGTATGACTTTGCAACTAAATAGAATTGATTGAATTAGACATCGATCTTAGAGGGACATTTTAAGCACGAGACTCCGCGTGTCATCTTCGTCAGTGGTACTAATAAGGGGATGAGTAGAATATTAGGGGGCGCGAGCTGGGGCTCCCAATGAGAGAGAAGCTACAGCGAGGGGAGTAGTTATTTAAGCTATCAGGGCCCGGTTGTTTAAAGGATGACTAGCCTTATCACATGGCTCTACTTTTAATTTCTTATTTGCAGCAAATTTGTCTCTTCACTGAAATCAAGTAAAAAATTAAGGTTTTAAGAATATGATAAAATTATTTAAAATTTGTGTTAACAGAATTGTTTTATCTTGATTTCAAAATTGTCGTTTAACTGTGGCCAAAACACTTTTTGAATAACTAGGCCCAGCAGTCTATACTGTCACAGACCCACTGCAATACTGTAAACAAACGAAACTTTATGTCTACTAAATTTCGCGATTTCATTTTCTAATAAAGTTAGCGATGATTTACGTCCGCAGATTCTTTTTAATGAAAATCCCTGGTAATACAAGTGATGTATGTATTAATCAGCGGCGATAAGCATTTAATTGGATCGCAAAACTCACAAATAAAGTAAATCACACGCGAAAGCATTAAGTGTGGTTTGAATTATTCGTGTAGACATTAGTAAGACACGTAGAGTCGTCGATAAACTGTTAATACGTTTGTGTGACTGCAAATATCATTAAACAGTAGCTAGGTACGTCTATCTAGTGAGAGTGTCTTAGGTTAACTATCATGATAATTTAAATTCTATACTGTCCATTTGTGATTCACCAGTTCCCCAAGGAAACTGTTTAAAATCAATATTGTAAAATTTATGGTAAACTTTTTTTGAAATGGATAGTATATCTAGTCATTAATACAGTTTGCAATACACAGGTATACCGAAGGGGTTTGAATAGATAAGTTATGTTATATGTATGTTTCTAAATCACCATAACCAGATTAAACATATTGTTCCGTACATAAGTGAAAATGAATGATCCAAAATGGCCGACGATATTTGATCTTAATTGAATCTCTGAATTTCTGTGGCTTGCCCCTCGAGAGCCCAGTCGTCTGGCTACCAAAGTTCAATGCTGATCGTGTAAATCAGACTGGAAAAGGTTGGGATAACATTCCATATACGTTAACGGGTGATATTGTACCATGTCGAATATCTATATTGGAACTTAATACGGAGGACGCACCTTTTTATTATTATTTTATGTATTGTTTAACAGATCCAATGTCGCATTCATGTTTGTTGTCATTTTTAGTTCCGATACATCCTTTAACTGACTAAACGCAAGGTAACTGCTGTCTTAGTTTCCCCTCTGTCCCCATCCTATTAGAATTGTAGGTTTCATATCTACATTATTGTATTTCAACTTTAGGCGTTCAGCCATTTGCTTGTAATTTGTTTAAAGATGGTCCACCGCCGACGGAGCATAAATGATATTCCTCACTTGAACAATAATTGGTGTTTAATCATGTATATATGTGTCTAGTTAACTCAAAAAATGATATAAAATAACTTATTTTGCCTTTGGTGCATGCGTAATAAGTACTTCATTCCATATAGGATAGAGTGCCGAGGAAATTTTTTCGAGGTGCAATTAATTATTTTTGATATTTTTAACTTGAAGTAGAATAAGAAGCTCAAACTTTTCAAAGGTGGTAATGGTGTAAAGAAAGTAACTTTTGTAACTGAAGAAAAATACTTAATCGCCTGTTCTATTTTTGATAGTGAAAAAATACCATTCGCCAGCGGTGGAGCATCTTTAAGTTTAATGCATGTGGTTAGGATTCAGAACTGCAGGCAGAAATGAAGATAACTGCCTTTCATGTCAATAAATACCACAGACTTACAGTCTCCAAATAAGATATAGTAAAGGAGACAAGGAGTTTAAAACAATATGAGATGTATATCCATTGATTGGAACTGTGTTATGGCAGTGCTATATAAGTAAATCTGATGATATCTAAAATTATCATCGTCTTATGAAGAGTGGGTATCGTTGTATCAAATGAATCGAGGATATGATGTCAATTGAGATCACTGGTGTGGTAGATATGGAATAGCTTTTGTTTATAGATACCGGGGGTTGGTGGTCATGATGACATGAAATTAAGGTCAGGACGAAGTTCCCCACTATTTAATGGGGATTAAACAGAGGGTCAATAAATGGGTTTGGCCCAATTTTGCTGGAACCATATAATATGGTATTCTATGGATTGATATGCGAAAAATGAAACAAGTTGGAAAATAATTTAATGTCAAAAAGTATGTCACTGTAGTGAGCTGATTTTGTAAAATGCCAATTGTGCTTTTGTTTCTTCTGTGTTCTCCTTAATACACATTAAGACTAATTTATATACCATTTTCAGTTGTATCCCCTCTTCATCTATTTATGAAAATATGAGAAGTATCCCCTCTTCATCTATTTATGAAAATATGAGAAGCTGAAACTTTTTATGGGTGGTAAAAGTGTAAAGTATTACACTTTATTTTACGTTATTTTCTAGAGAAATAAAACAATTGATTGACATTTGTTTTTAGAACACTTGGAAACTAAAAACTAAAGATCATAATTATATTAATCAATACAAATATGGAATGGAAATAAATACATTTGAACATTCGCAAGGATCGACTCAGTATATATTAGGTATACGTCGACGTTCGTCCGAATATTTCCGTGTATATATAAATAGTTAGTAGTATAACGTCTACCTGACTTCGCCTATTACTAAGCATTGTCTTATACCGATTAAGGTCAGAGTTCTATCGGAGTGTGTATAATTCGCCTACATGACACCGCCTAATAGTAGGCTTTGTCTCACCGACTTAGGCCAGCGACCTGTCAGCGTGTGTGTAGACTGAAGAGATTAGGCCATAGCCCACAGACACCATAAACCCATCATTATAAACAGATTGTAAGTGTTTATTGCCATTCAATCTAATGGCCAGTATTATATCTACAAGAACTATGGTTGTATATGTATTGCGAGAACATCAATTCTGGACCCCCCTATTAATAAAATGTCTCGTAAATATTATTCAGAAATAGCAAATTTCGAAAGCCGCCGATTGGTCTTGTCGTCATGGATATAGGAGCTATGTGCGACACGGTAGGGGAAATGACGGCTTGTGTTAAAGACAATTATGTGTGTCGTAGGTTACCCTGTCATTCGGCGTTTTACAGAACGTAAATCTAACTTAGTATATCATTGTATATACTCTAAAAGGAATGACCGAAGTGCATTACTACTAGTAGGAATTCTACCCTTAGACCAGGCAAAAACAGCTCAAAGCAAAGGTTTGTTCATAAAATCAACATCTAACGGAAAAAAAAAAACAACAACAAATAAATGTTCAAACAAACGTAGGAAATAGGAAAACCACAGCGTCATCATAGTACCGACTTCATAAAAATTTCTTCATGAAAAGGGCGCAGGTTTCTCGAAGGGAAATAACAGCCTTGGAGAAACTTGCTGAAATAGGGCACAAAAATAAAACGTTACAACCAGGGGTGACGACTGACTTTTCCGACATATCTACGTCAGAAATGTCAATTTAGAGAATCCAAATATATGACCAAATAAGTATATAATACGATATTGGATGCTAAATAGATTTTATTGTGTCTTGTAAGTTACAAAAACGTAATAGTTTACCAAGACCGTTGTATTACTCGGGATTCTCGAGGTATTTTACTATAGTCGGTATTGTGGGTCGCAATAAGGACCAAATCTATTCCATAACGGAATTTAATTGTGAAGTATGGGATGTGGTGAATGAAAATGGAGATAACGAAACCGAATATTTATATGTTGAATTTCTTGAGTATTGTTTTTTATAATTTAGTTTTAACATAAAGAATTTTGTGTTAATTCACGAGTTAAAACTGCTATATTTGACGAAATGTATTCTTTTCAGTTATAGCCTGGACAGTATATTCGCATTGTTTTAATTGACGATGTTCTATACAAACAAGTTTATTCAATGAAATGTCTAATTGTATTTGATGAAACCATTATCTTCTAACAAAATTGTCTAAATTCCAGTAAATTTTGATAATTTCAGCTTATACTTCACGTGAACAGCTCCAGAAAAAAGTAAGTGTACACCAATACCATTTTGAAATAGAAATGCAATACCAATAGATTACCTTTATCAATAATTGTAGATTATCATAGACTAGGATAGTATGAAATTTCATTACGAGCACACTGAAAATCGATGGAAAGATTTACCTTCTTTCTCTGAAAATCGCAAAAATGATTGACCAAATTTCATTGAAAATCACCATAATGCTTGATCTAATTTAATTGCAAATTATCAGAATGACTGACCTAATTCCATTAAAATTCGCCAGAATACTTGACAAAATTCCATTGAAAATCAACCAGAATGTTTGACCTAATTTCATTGAAAATCACCAGAATGCTTGATCTAATTTAATTGCAAATTACCAGAATGATTGACCTAATTCCATTCAAATTCGCCAGAATACTTGACCTAATTTCATTGAAATGACAAGACTGCTTGACCTTTTTTCATTACAAATAACCAGAATGCTTGACCTTGGCCCAGTTTCATGAACATTCCTTATATTTAAGGAATCTCTTAACTTGAAATTCTCCATAGGAAAGCATTACAGATTTAAAGGGAGGCTCCTTAACTTAAGATTGTTTACTTAACTTTTGCAATGCTTTTTATGGAAAAATTCAAGTTAAGGAATTCCTTAAAGTAATGTTCATGAAACTGGGTCATTATTTCATTGCAAATCACCAGAAATCTTGACCTAATCTCATCGGAATCACCAGAATGCTTGAATTAATTTCAATGAAAATCACCACAAAGATTGACCTGATATCACTGCGCTCACTGCATAATCTAACTTGAAGAAACCAAAAAAGGATAAAGGACGAACATTGCGAATGAACATCGTGGTAAGTATTTGTTTTACATAATCGTAATATGTTCTTCATTATGTAGAAAGATAAGATAACTCACTAAATCATAGACTATAGTTTTGAATCCGTTTTTTATCATTAATTATGTAAACCATGATAATAGTTATTCTCTCTAGATCTCTAGATATAATCTGGAGATAAATACTTGAGCGTGTGCCTGGTTTATCTTATCTAGTCGGCTAAGTACGAAAGACAGGAATTCGTAAGGACCCGGAGTATCATGGTGAAAGGCAAACGCGGCACGGGATGTGACTGAACATTAGAAAAGCAGAAGGCTATGTGTGTGTAGACAAGGATTATACTTACGCCGCCTAGTTAAGAATAACCACTCACACGTTCTAAGCAAAACCCTCTATAACAAACATAAATATGCGTTGGTGTCTCTCATCCCTCCTTTATCTCTTTAGCTATGTCCTAATTTGTAACCTTTTGTTTTGTTCTGATATATAAAATAAACATTTATAGACATATTTAAGCTATCACGTGACAAACTATCATTGTAATTATATATTTATTTGTTCGGAAAGGTGGTCAGTAAGTTGTAATAACTTTTGTCCAATCCATTTGTCTTTTGTTACAATAAAATTGATATAAACTAAGATAAATACTCGCGGAGATTAACATTCGCGAATTTTCTGTGATCGCGAAATTCGCGAAAGAAAAATCGCACGCGAAAATCAGTAGGTTTAAAGTATACATACAGTACTAGTACATGTAGTATTACTTAGCTGCCACCACAGAGACCTATCTGATGGTGTAAACAGCCATCACTAAACACCAGGGAGAACCTCAAATACCGACACAATATATAGATATATATGGACAGGTAGAGAAATCGATACTGACAGACCACATAAACACGAATGCCAAAGCTTTTTTGTCTATTACTTGAAACCTTACACATTCATTCTTTTCCCGGCATCATATCTCCAATGAACATATAATCCAGCACTTTCGATGCATCTCACAAATAGAGAGAAACAAAATTAGATCTAGCCCTTGTAAATACGCTCATGCAGTTTTCGTATTGTTTAAACACTTTACTCCTTTCTGTCTAATATCATAGACAACGAAAAAGGAAATAAAAAATACGCTAAAATCAAATACTTAAAGAATAATCAACACTGGCTGAAAGTTCTCTAACAATGTCTTTGCTATTGCTTTATTCAAATCTAGGATCTTTATGCATTTTGAGTTTTAGTATGGCTATAATTTCAACCTTCAAATAGTTTATTATTAAAGATCTGTGTACCATCTTTCTAACTATGTTTGCATGTTCCATATTTTTATAGTGAAAATATATGATGTGATATGTATACATGTATATATAAATTCACTGTGTTATATATCTATAAATTATTGCCTTCTTTTGTGGGGCACTATGGTCTTATATTTACATTTTGCCACAGCGCCTCCCATTACTCTAATGATAATCGTGATCTGCATTAATCCTTAAATAAATGCAGCCTAAACTTGGTGTAGTAATATATACATAATGTTTACTGATACCATGTTAGTCCGCGCGAGAAAATTGACATTGTAGTTGAATGAACCAGTTTGGTTATGAAACTTAAACAAATCTTTAAAATGTCTGGATAATTGAAAGTAAACTGCAAAGCTATCAAAAAACATTGAAATTTTGTTATCTTTTCAATTTTCATAGGGACTATTTTTTATCACATTGAACTTGGCTGTTGAGGTTAAACGGCTGAAGCGGGAAATTCAAATGTTCACTTGCATTTAAATTATGTTTTTCTTTGAACTAGAAAGTAAAATGTAAATATAACAATTAAAGGATTGTTAGATTGCATTTATTGGAGATATAAATGCAATCTGGGTGGTAGAAAAATAGAATAGCGCCCGTTAGTTAAATAGTGTTCTCGAGGGATGGCATAGTACCCGAGCCGAAGGCGAGGGTACTATGCCATTATAAGACAACACTCTAAGACCATAGTACCCACACTCTAAGACCATAGTACCCACACTCTAAGACCATAGTACTCTTAAAAGAAGGCTATAATGTTTTTAGTACATAATGTATTGAAAAAAATATAGGACAAACAATTATGTTTAATCACTAATAACAATTTATTCAACGAGTGCGGCCACGTCTAATGTTCAGAAATGTCATGGTCGGAGGCGTCTAGGCAGAAATCTTTGAAAATACTCCCTGCATATTTCGTTGCTTTCTCAGATCAATTTGCTCTTTTGTTCTTTTGTAAATTCTTCAGCATTCAATTTCCAAAGCGGTTTTTCAAAACGTCGCCCGCACACATTTTCTTTGCCACTGAACAGCGCAGATAGCGACAGTGACGTCATTTTCGTCAATATGACGTTCGTAACAAAAAGCGCGCCAAACCATAGTCCCGCGGGAAACCATAGTCCCAGAACTATTTATCTATTATGGCCTGGTTGAGAGGGCACTATTGCCTCATAGTATTATCGAGGGATGGAATAGTGCCCGAGCCGAAGGCGAGGGCACTATCCCATCACGAGACAATACTATGAGGCAATAGTGCCCTCTCAACCAGGCCATAATGGGTTTAGTACATCACCCTGACATGAGACCGTTTTTTATGTCATCGTAATAGAAGCACGTCAAGCGATACCTCGCAACGCTATCTTCATTTCCACACCACGTTGTTACATTAAAAGTACAACATATGAATTGTCTCAGAAATATGAGATTCTATAAAAACGGAATTCAGCTTCGTGAAAATTAAAAGTAGATCAATATAGAACATTAGCGAACTGTCTTCTGTAGAAAAAGCAACATTTGCTTCCATCCCCGCACACAACAGCCTGTCCGCCATCTTGACGTCTTGGTCGAAGCGCAACGTTATAATGACGTCATGTAATGGTGACGTCACAATACATTCACGTTCAATTTCGCGCCACTTCAATAGTGCCCGCTTGCCCGGGCACTATTGCAAATAGTACCCATGTGTGTAGCCAATCAGAATCCAGTATTCTGTCACGTGATGTACTAATTGTCCATTATGGCCTGGTTGAGAGGGCGCTATTGCCTCATAGTATCGTTGAGGGATGGAATAGAGCCCGAGCCGAAGGCGAGGGCACTATCCCATCACGAAGCAATACTATGAGGCAATAACTAGTGTCCTCTCAACCAGGACATAATGGGTTTAGTACATTACTCTCACATGAGACCCGTTTTCATGTTATCGTAACAGAAACACGTCAAGCGACACCTCGCAACGCTATCTTCATTTCCACACCATGTTGTTACATTAAAAGTACAACATATCAATTGTCACAGACAACTGTGTTTCTAAAAAAAACGGGATTCAGCTTAATGAAGATTAAAAGTATATCAACATGAGTAAAGTGTCTTTTGTAGAAAAGCAACATTTGCTTCCATCCCCGCACACAACAGCCTGTCCGCCATCTTGACGTCTTGGTCGAAGCGCAGCGTTATGATGACGGCATGTAATGGTGACGTCACAATACATTCACGTTCAATTTTGTGCCACTTCAATAGTGCCCGCTTGCCCGGGCACTATTGCAAATAGTACCCATGTTTGTAGCCAATCAGAATCAAGCTTTCTGTCAAGTGATGTACTAAGGCTAAATAGTGCCCGAGGGCTGAAGCAATGAAATCGCGAGAAAAAGTCACGTTATATGTACTAAATAAAGATATGTTTGTTATGGATTCCCTGTGCTTTTTAAATGGAGATATTGTTTTGTGGATTTCTTGTGCTTTATAGTACGGAAATATGTTGTATTCTATATGTTAAGATTGTTGGAGAGATGAGTTTTGTTGAATCTCTGTGATATATAGTATCGAGATATGTTTTATTCTTTGTGATAATATTTTTGGAGAGATGAGTTTTGTTGATTCCCTGTACTATATACATGGAGATATGTTTTTATTCCCTTTGTTAAGATTTTTTGGGAGATGAGTGTTGTTGATTCCTTGTATTATATATGTAGATATTTTTCCGCTGATTCCTTATGTTATATACATGGAGAGATGGTTATTTTTGATTCCCTTTGTTGTATATAAGTGATTCAGAATTTTTTCTCATTAATAGTGTCGCCATCCATGAGGTGTTTAAACATCCAATCTGTTGCAAATGCCGATAAGCAATTGAAAAACATTCATTTCCAAATCTCATTAGTCCCTTACCATTTGTCTATTGTGTAGTCCTACACCAGATCAAGAGTTCCACTATACAAGAGGACATATCATGCAAACCACATACATGGGAGGCCGTCTTGACATGACCCTTTTAATAGGACGTAAATTACGCAAACAAACAAACAAACTTGCCATATTTAGTGACTGGTTCTACCGTCACTATGCGAGTCTTTAAAGTCCCCTTTTTTTCACATGAAACTGCATATTAAACCTCCTGATATTCTGAAGAAGTCTACAGCATGTACCACCGTTGTTAACAAACGCTGAAGTCGGCACTATATCAATATCCGGAGATCGTGACCTCCTTCTGGCCGCCTGCCTAGTTCGTGAACTCTACAGAAACAACAAACGTGAATGTGACAATCCTGTTATAATTCCTACGATCCCGTTAATTGTTTATCTATAGCGGTCACTTGAGGTGTCTCTTTCAGTCTGTTGTGTTTACGTGTAGTGTCCTCTCTGATGCTGATAATAGGGAGCTGTTCTAACATTACGTTGTAGTTTACTGTAAACGTTTATATTCCTGTGGTGATATTATTTTAGCGTTTTTTTGCACTGATATGCTGCACTAAATTATTAGGCAAAATGTACTTTCAGTACATTAAGTTATATGTAACCATTATGGTGATTGCGTATCATTACCTTACCAGTTCATGATTGTTTTTCCGCCAAAATAAGTACGTTTTGAGTATTTATTATATGTTCTTACCTTTTTTCGGGATTGGATGGCCGCCGTTACATTAGAATTTTCAATATACAATATAGAATATGATGACCCCTTTGAAGTTAGCGGGTAAAAAAATAACTGAATCAACTTGTATTACCTTTGATGTTACACTGTATTTACCTACATTGTACTTGACATACGCAAATTTTGGTGAAAACTTGTACAAATTAGTCCAATGATTATGTTAGTGATCTCTGTATACCGTTAAAACTGACCTGACGATGTAACAAAGACATTCGTTTTAAGATAAAATTCTGTTTAAATGGTTTACTGATGACCTCTGTATATCGGGTTTTGTTTTATTAGTTTAACGTCCTATTAACAGCCAAGATCATGTAAGAACATGCCAGGTTTGTTGGAGGAAAGCCGGATTACCCGGAGAAAAACCACCGCCCAGCGGTCATTACCTTGCAACTGTTCCACATGGGATTCGAACTCGCGACCCAAAGGTGGAGGGCTTGTGGCAATATCCGGAATATGTAGAAACATCTTACATCTCTAGGGTTTATTTACAAGACAACAAGTTTCCTTTTTAGATTTTTTTTTATTTCATTTTTAAGTAATTTCTTAAGAAGTGCGTCATTTAAACATTATTAAGCGTCTAGTCCATGTGGAACTATCAAGTTAAGAAATGCATGTAAGCTTTTGATGAGCTGGATGAAAAGTTAATTTGCAAACTCATATCCTAAAAATTCCTCAACTTCTATTTCAATTCATCACCATTCATCTCTAAGGATAGTGATTATGAAATTTACAACTGTGTGTTACACATAATTATAGTCTATAAACAAAGTAGTGTAAATGTTAGCTAACAAATGTTTTCAATTTTTAAGACAAAGAACAAAACCACAAACTCTATACAGAACGTAACGGAAGAAAGTACAAATCCAAAAAAAATCTAATCTAAATTCAGAAACTAAAAAAATGACGAAAGAGTACCGAGGAATGTCGCTCAAAATATAATTCATCTCAAAGTGAAAGGAATGTGTGACCTTTTAACGATTGATTTTGTAATTAACTGATTTCGTTTCAGTCAGATTGGTTAAAATACGACAGCAGCTTGCCTGCAACTACTCGGAAATTAAAATCCTGAACATTTTGCTAAATGGAGACAAAAATGATTAAACATCACACCTATTTAACTCATTTTTTTAAATTGCACTACTAGTATCAATCAAAGAATATTATAATACCAACGTTCTATACAAATAACGCAATTTTCAAACAAAAATGAAATAAAAGTTTGAGTTAAACTGAATTACAAAAATATCATTCGGATAAAATTATGATATGGCAGGTGGCAAATAACATGTGGAATTAAATTAACTTAAAAATCATACATGAGAAAATGGATTAAAATGTTCTTAGTTTCTTGTGTATTGAGGCGATCCACACCTTCTGACATGGGGGTGTCACCGCTTGAAACACAGGAATGTCAAATCAGTAAACAACTTCATCATAAAAATAGTTTCAAATTTTACTTCCCTGTACACCCTGGTATAATGATATCAAAAAGTTACAAAACATCACACACGTGACATATCGATGTTTAATTTAGTAGTGGATATGGTTAGTGACTTAATGCGTTATAAAACACTAATATAGTTACCAGTATATATTATATAAACTACTAATAATTGGTATAAATATCAGTAGATATTATATAAGCTACTAGTAATTTTTATAAATACCGGTATATATTATATAAACTACTAGTAATTGGTAAAATTACTGGTATATATAATATAAAAGACTTGTAATCGGTATATATTATATACACTACTAGTAATTGGTGTAAATACCGGTATATATAATATAAAAACTACTAGTAATTGGTATAAATACCGGTATACAAGTATATTATATAAACTACTAGTAATTGGTATAAATACCGGTATATATTATATAAGCTACTAGTAATTGGTGTAAATACCGGTATATATATTATATAAACTACTAGTAATTGGTATAAATACCGGTATATATTATATAAGCTACTAGTAATTGGTTTAAATACCGGTACATGTATATATTATATAAACTACTAGTAATTGGTATAAATACCGGTATATATTATATAAGCTACTAGTAATTGGTTTAAATACCGGTACATGTATATATTATATAAACTACTAGTAATTGGTATAAATACCGGTATATATTATATAAGCTACTAGTAATTGGTTTAAATACCGGTACATGTATATATTATATAAACTACTAGTAATTGGTATAAATACCGGTATATATTATATAAGCTACTAGTAATTGGTGTAAATACCGGTATATATTATATAAACTACTAGTAATTGATATAAATACTGGTACTGAAAACATGTCGAAATGGAAAATCTGGTAAAATTACTCGTATGTATAATATAAAAGACTTGTAATCGGTATATGTTATATACACTACTAGTAATTGGTATAAATTTCGGTACTGAAAACATGTCGAAATGGAAAATCTGGTCGCATATTTACATTATCGAATACATGTGTATCGGGAACAATGCTAAACATCCTAACAACTGATCATGAAAAACTATTTAAATTCTAGCTAAAAATAGACAAGTATTAGCTTCCCAAAAAGCTAAGAAGGCTACCATACAACATTATTTATTAGGAAGCAATGATAGGAAAACGTGACGCATTGTTCTGTTCACAGTTAGCTGCCCTAGTTCTTATGACAATTCATTTTTGAAGAATGATACTTTAAATGCTTTCACATTTAATGTAAAAGATAATCAACTTCATTAATGAAAGGGCCACTAGGCTATCTTTCAAACAATTATGCCAAAGATGAGGTTACAACACTAACGAAGTTGAAGTTTTGCCGTCTGGCGCAGAAATACATATGAATGTAGTCAACTAACACGACGTCGGGAAACATAATACGATCTGCGTTACGAAAATTAACGTTTGTTTAAATTAATAAAGTTATTCAGGTGTAGTGGGCTGATATACATGTATTTGGACAGGTTGGTGAAATACATAATGTACGCATAGAAGAAGGTCATGATCATCTAGCTAACAGTACAATGTAGTTAGGCTAAATATAGATCCTCCTCGAGCTCCTGAAAATGTTAGCGCCGCCTTGTTCGATATCTGAGAATAATGTCCGAAAACCAGAAAAAAAAATTCGGACTTCTCTGTGTTAATCTAATGATGATTTGTTTGCAATAATTTCCCCATTGGTACCCATTAAACACATGAAATCTTCAACAACAAGTAGCCAATCAACACACGTAAATCGTTTTGGCCAGCCAATCAAAGTTAACAGACTATTTATAACCATGTGAAATCCCAACAACATGGCAGGCAAAGCGACCGATTATAAAAGCTACCATCCTGGGATGGTAGCAAATTGGAATGATAGCAAATAGGCTAATGGGACGCTGTAGTCGTGAACGAACATACAGTAGTCATGATTTGGATAAAATTCAATTTTCAGCATCTCATGAAACACATTATTTCCACATAAACAAAACAACACTATCATGAAGCATTTGCCAGCAGTTTCAGCCATTCGGAAATCTGGATTCACAGCAGAATATGTACACAATCACGACTACTGTTCCGTAACGACTACTGGTTGGGTCCAAGTTAAGTAGTCTGCGTATATACTGAGTAGGCACGTTGATAATTCGAGAGTTCTCAATGTCGACAAATCAGCGTTTAGATAACAAATGCCGTCAAAACGAACACCTGCATTTATCAATCATTTTTCAGTCGAATCCTATAAGACTGGGCAAATATCAAAAAAGTTATCGTCAATAATTTACATAGATATTGTCATAGTGTGATAGACGCATAGCTATTAGCTGAATGTTGATAAACAGCATCAGTCAACTGTCATGACGATAACTTTGGATGGTGAAAACAGAAACATATATACATAGAGATTGGCAGCTCATCCATTTTTACGATCGGCAGATGTACCGCTGTATGTGCTTAGGGTTTTACAATAAACTCTTAAATAGTTGAATATAGAAGAAAAACTTTGATATGTTGTAAAAGTTCAGTAATTTTGAGATCGTTTGAGTACGATTTTGGATATAAAAAATATTTTAACTTATTTACTAATAAAACAAAACACACTTCTGAATGCCTGATTTTCGAAAAACCAGGTAAAATTGCTTATTTTCATGCTTTCAAAAATCATTTTAACTATCATCAATCGGGAAAACTGATCACATCAAATCATGATATAATGTTTAAACTTTGCTTTGATGCAAAAAATAACATGTTTAAAAGAATACACTTAAACGTAGTTAAGGCAAAATGCCTATAAACCAGAGGTCCCTCTGCCTGTCAACAAAGACAATGAAGGAGTTTTGAATCTCTGTGTATATACGTTTCTGGTGAAAATGTGCGATAAAAATGGATCTCGCAAAAGTATTATTAATGAAATACAATATCCTGGCATGTAAAATATGGCACTAAAATGTTTTCTTATACATGACTTACAGTTTTAGCAGTCGATGATGCAACTAAATGTGATGTTAGTGGATATCTTTTCCGGATCAAAGGTGGAAAATCTTGCAGCGAAGACATCCGGAACTCCTCGGGGAAAAGGCCTAGATTCTCGTGATAACACCCGATGAGTTCAGAATGGCAGCGAAGACCGATTAAAATCAATACGCGATGGCAAATTAGTTACTAACATGTAAGAACTATTATTATACACATTAGATTACCCGATTAACAATTTTACTTTTTAATTTATAATGTAATTTGGTTTCTCCATAATTCCTCTCCGTGCACAATACAGTACTAATGGTGCATGTGCAGATCACAGAGCTATATTTCAGGTAACGATATGACTGTAATATGTTTTGTAATGTAAGGTTTCCGTTGAAATACATTAAATACGCATTTTTCATAGTACGATGCGAATCTGCGTGCAATAAAATACAGCAAACATTTATTGTTGTTGGCTACCATCCCAGGATGGTAGCTATTATAATCGGTCGCTTTTCCTGCCATGTTGTTGGGATTTCACATGGTTATAAATAGTGTGTTCACTTTGATTGGCTGGCCAAAACGATTTACGTCTGTTGATTGGTTACTTGTTGTTGAAGATTTCATATGTGTTAGAGGTACCAATGGGGAAATTATTGCAAACAAATTAGCATTTGATAAACCCAGAGAAGTCCGAATGTTTTTTTTCTGGTTGTCGGACATAATTCTCATAAAACATACGAGGCGGCGCAATAGAATGCGTCAAGTTTTCCTATTATTGCTTCCTAATAACTAATGCTGTATGGTAGCCTTCTTACCTTTTTGGGAAGCTTATACTTGCTTATTAATTTTCTTTACTTATTTAACACATTCATAAATTAAGAATAAATTGGAAGACAGCATTTTGATTGGTTGAAAGGAAATGAATATAGGGCAAGTCCTACAACTCATCTTACAAAAACTCCACCGTAGCTGGTCCCAAGCCCGTGTTTAGAAAGGAGGAGGGAATAACCCCTGGTTACTAACAAATCCAGAGTAGAGGTTGTAACCTAAATCAGGACTTTAAACAACCAAACCAAACCAAGCACCTTACAAATCAGGTCAAACCATGGCCAGACGGCATAAACACATGCGGTATGCTAGCGCTGTGCTGTGTTAAAAAGTGAATGTCCTTTTCTTTCCAAATTCAAAATCTTTAAGAAGATATGTAGGGATTATATCAACGTGTATCATTTTTATGAATTAATCGACGAAAACAAACAAGTAAATACATGTTCATGTCTACGACTTATCACATAAATACAAACAGTAAAATATCGGAGTAACAATAATCAATATCGGGTTGTAATAATTACTAATTCTGCAATTATAAAATAAATACCAACATAATTATGACAAAGCACGCTTGATCAATCATCCATTTGATATCAGCATAGTAACTATAAATATCCATTGGCCATCAATGATCCTGTCTCCATTCAAAAAAGCCAACAGAAACGGACACGACTGGACAAGGCAGCGGACATGATTTTATCATATGATCATGTATAGTTGTACCCAACATCATATTGGGGCCAAACTTATAAGCTAATGATATTCAATGTAGACAACATCACAAATTATATCAATAGTTACAATTGAAAGTAGTTTTATCTTGAAGACTGCCATCAAGAAAAGGATTTCCAAAATTGCTTGATGTTTTAACAGCTGTCTACCAAAAATCTTTTTTCATATATCAGTAATTATAATTAACGCTTTAACTGTTATCAAAAACAAAGAACCTGTACAATGTAACAAGAGGAATACTTACGTACAAACTTTTTCAAAAATCATCCACTCATATAAAATAAACAACAAATAAAAAGCAGGAAAAGTACACTAATTAAATTTCCCGAGCACCGTAACAAATGTGGAACATTATTCTATATAAAACATAAACGTATTTTATAAATTAACAGGTTTATAGATATACATTCTCGGTATTTCATGGGTTACTATCACTGTCGTTATGTCTACCCTTGTAATAGGTCATAGTAAAATTGAAGACATTTCAGAAGAAAAACTGACCAATCACAGACCAGTACAGAGACTTCCTCTGAAGATTACAAAGAGCGACGTCAAACTTCAAAGTCAAACAGTGTACAGTTAATTGATTCGTTTGATGTACATCAAAGGACCAAATTACCGGTCTTAAGAAAGAACCTTCAGTTCTGCTATAACAGATATGTAGTTCAGGACTGGATTACAACAGTAATATAGTAACCTCTGGAATATGAAGTATGATATATATCATATAGAAACATATCTAACATAAAATGAATTTATATATATCATACTAAATTTATATATGCACAAAAGGATAATCAACTGTTTAATAGCTTGAGTTCAACGTGGAAAATGGCACATAAAAAGGGAACAATACAGTCAAGGTCATTGATTGTGGACATACAAATCTTACAAATCACCAAAACATCAATACCATGTCTGAACTCATTTTCGACAGCCAGTCACAGATAAAGAAAAATCGTGTGACTACAACTGTTTCACAATCCACAACCCAGATACTGGGTGATCGATGAGTATACGAGAGTATACGACATTAAACGAGTCTTTGCTCTGTAATTCCTTAATCATGAGAATGTGGTTTCAATGATACGAATGAAATATATGTAAATGTTCCAATATAATTCATACATTTTAAATTAGCAGTATTTTCTTTAAATGGTATCAGGCAGTCGAATTGTATATTATTATCTTGTGCAATTCACTCGGTAAAACAGAGAGCGTAAGATGTTTAATGCCAAAATCTAATGATATTTAAGATTTACTGTGTCCATTTCGAAATGAGAATTGCAGTGGACACAGAGAACAATGGGTTGAATAAAATCCACTAAGCTACATGAACAGAGGCGGTAAGCAGTAACATTATAAGCAATGCAAAATATATCATAATTATAACTAACACCACTTGCATATAAGACGTTATATAAGGTATTACTTTATATATGGAGGTAGATATATGCTAGATAGAGATGGAATTGACTTTAAAATCTAGTTGGAAGCATTACAGAAGATATTAAAGTAATAAAAGCGTATTATTATTTTGTGGGGAAAACATCAATACCCTTTTGTTCCATATTATGTAAGTATTCAGCAGTTGCTTGCCTGCTAGAGATAAATTGTTCCTAGATATAACAGTTTCGGCATAAGCATTCTGAATGCATCGAGTATTCTCAAAACTGCAATGAAAATGTCAACGACGAAAAAACTTAATTCTTCTATAAAATGTATATTTCCGATATTTGTGAAAATAAGTGACTGCCTAGGATACATGTACACACGTATATTTATATTTAACTTAAAGCTTATCAGAATTTAAAGATGGTTTCCCATACTATTCGTGCTATTAATTTTCAACTGAAAATATGTTAATTTTAGACAATTATATCTCTTTGTTATAATCATTTCAATCAATACTAAATATCTTTTTTTTGTTTGTTTATTAAATCAACTGTGATTTGGTTTTTTAATTTTAAACCGATATTATTTAAAGTACAAAGCTTAATAGTATAACTGATACAACCCAGAACATGAATAGCAGAGAAGGAAAATTGAGTACAACTTTACAGAACCAGCTTTAATGAAACATATATATATGTTACATATACGTCTAGGTATATACTTAACAAATGACCTGAGAAGCAAACTTGTAAACAGTGTCTTCACGACTTAATCTATTTACAATTACAACAATGTGAAGATCTCTAATCAATGTATACATTTATATGTTTCAAATTCATAAACAGTACAAAAAATCTCCTTTATTTATCATAATTGAAAATGCAACCATTTTAGTATCAAAATGATGAAAATTGCTACACACTATTTGCGTGGTTTATTCATTAGGCATGTCATATATTGGTCATATAATTAGGCATGTCATATATTGGTCATATAATTAGGCATGTCATATATTGGTCATATAAAACTAAAAGTTACAACGTATGTATAACGACGATGAATCATTTGATCCACTTAGCTGGAATCCTGTATCTTTAAAGCCTGAAAATCAGCAGGTTTGTGTCTGTAAAATTCTTGTGATGTCGATCCTACTAAGATACCTTCTCTTCTATCAAAGAAAAACCTGGAAAAGTATAGGAAAAATAAACAGTTAAGTACCGCCCAGGGGGCCCTAACGGTCATCTGAGATCTGATACACAATTTTAAAGGTGTCGACTCCTTTTGGCCCCATGCAACCACCAGTCTCTTGATGCCAGTCAGGACTAATGTGAGAATATATAGTATTGAAAAACAAAACAAAAAGTATTTCAAAATATGGCACAAATACCACAAAACTTGTAGTAACGTTACGGGTAATTTAGTCAATAAATGGTCATTTAATCAATGTGATTTCTTCATTCATCAATTGTTTATGATTATGTCATACCAGGGAGAGTATATATGCCTGAAAAGTGTGTTCCCTATATATTACTAAACTTGACCCCCTCTCGAGGGTAAAATCTGAGACCATGGCAATTTTTGAAAATAATCTAAAACCTTTACATCTCTCAAAAGTGTTTAATACTAATTGAATCTGAGAATTAAGAGGAAGACTTCTGGAGTCATCTCATCTTGACCCCTTTTGGCCCCATTCCTAACGGCCCGTGGAGTCAGTCAGCACCAATAACATCAATATTTTCAAATGTCATCTCATACCGATATAATTCTAACAAGTAAGACTCATGGAAATTGAACAATATAACTAGGCCAAAAAATGTAACTGCTAATGTCACATGTAGTACTTTTTATAAGTTTTATATAATATATGAAGTTTTGTTCAAAATATATTTTAACCATATAACCGCAACATTAAAAATTAATGTAAGCCAGTCGAGTGTGGTAAATATGACAAATTCACTTTTTATGCAGGTGATGCAATAGAAATATATGTCAGTATGTTTGAACATTTGTAACGGTTGATTCACATCCTGGTTGCATTGTCCCCGTATGAGATATGTCTTCCCTTTTAGTGATAAAAGGTAATAACTTCTCTGAATGAGATGATGTTTCTCCATTTATAGACTACATACATTTGAGTGACAGGACATTAAATACAACACACATTTCCATGACATGACATTAAATGTTTACACAAGTTTTAATGACAAGACGGTTATTGCCATCAACCGTTTGCTCACTGATAAAGCTTATTCCGCTGTCCTCCCTCTCCCTTGTGGGGAGGCATCATTGTATCTGTCAAGGGGACTGTTCATTGATTTATACAAAATTCAAGAAAGAAGAAAATACACAAGGGACAAGCTTTAAGCAGGCTATATCTGTCGATGACAAGGATATTGAAACTATTCCTCTGGTTGAGAACATCACACATTTTTTTAAACAATATTTTAAGCTGATATCTCATTCCTCAGATACTCAGATTTGGCTAAACATAACGTATACATTACTAAGCAACGGAACTAACATGGCTTTAACGATTGCAGAGAGAATAATTTTCATACACAAATGATCCATTATCAATGCCAATGTAGACAAAGCCTATAGAACTAAATGGTCTTTTTATTTACTATGCCTTAATAACGGTAGCAAACTTCAACAAATGAAATCCAAAATGGCTCTTGTTTGGAGTAATTCAAATGTAATCAATTACCTTATTATGCCTTTATGGAGGTTTCTTGGTTTCTTTCCTTTCACAGAATATAATCCAAAACACTGACATAGCTTGTTTAAAAGAGAAAAATCCTGGGAACTGGACTGTTCAAAATACACAGCAAACACGGATCTGCAAAAAAAAAAAAAAAAAAAAAACGAAAATTTTCCAAATTTTAACACTCTTATTGATCAAAACTTCGTAATGACCATTTGACCTTTACTTTTGAAAGGTGGAGTTCAAGCTAATGTTAAAAAATCCAATAGAAGCTGCCCACTGCTCACTACCGATCTACCACCTTATTGGTCACTACTGATCTACCACCTTAATGGTCACTACAGATCTAACATCCTAGTGGTCACTACAGATTAAACACATTTGTGGTCACTACCAATATACCACCTTAGTGGTCACTACTGATCTACCAACTTAATGGTCCTTACAGATCTACCACCTTAGTGGTCACTACAGATCTACCACCTTAGTGGTCACTACAGATTTACCACGTAAGATGTCACTACTAATCTACCACCTCATTGGTCACTACAGATCTACCACCTTAGTGGTCACTACCGATCTACCACCTTAGTGGTCACTACAGATCTACCACCTTAATGGTCACTACAGATCTACCACCTTAGTGGTCACTACAGATTTACCACGTAAGATGTCACTACAGATCTACCACCGCATTGGTCACTACAAATCTACCAACATAGTGGTCACTACCGATCTACTACCTTAGTGGTCACTACAGATCTACCAAAATAGTGGTCACTACCGATCTACCACCTTAGAGGTCACTACAGATTTACCATCTAAGATGCCACTACAGATCTACCACCTTAGTGGTCACTACAGATTTACCACGTAAGAGTCACTACTAATCTACCACCTCATTGGTCACTACAGATCTACCACCTTAGTGGTCACTACCGATCTACCACCTTAGTGGACACTACAGATCTACCACCTTAGTGGACACTACAGATCTACCACCTTAGTGGACACTACAGATCTACCCCCTTAGTGGTCACTACAGATCTACCACCTTAGTGGTCACTACAAATCTACCAACATAGTGGTCACTACCGATCTACCACCTTAGTGGTCACTACAGATTTACCATCTAAGATGTCACTACAGATCTTCCACCTTAATGATCACAACAGATCTACCCCCTTAGTGGTCACAACAGATCTACCACCTTAGTGGTCACTACCAATATACCACCTTAGTGGTCACTACTGATCTACCACCTTAATGGTCATTACAGATCTACCACCTTAGTGGTCACTACAGATCTACCACCTTAGTGGTCATTACAGATTTACCACGTAAGATGTCACTACTAATCTACAACCTCATTGGTCACTACAGATCTACCACCTTAGTGGTCACTACCGATCTACCACCTTAGTGGTCACTACAAATCTACCAACATAGTGGTCACTACCGATCTACCACCTTAGTGGTCACTACATATTTACCATCTAAGATGTCACTACAGATCTACCACCTTAGTGGACACTACAGATCTACCACCTGAGTGGTCACTACAGATCTACCACCTTAGTGGTCACTGCAAATCTACCAAGATAGTGGTCACTACCGATCTACCACCTTAGTGGTCACTACAGATTTACCATCTAAGATGTCACTACAGATCTACCCCCTTAGTGGTCACAACAGATCTACCACCTTAGTGGTCACTACCAATATACCACCTGAGTGGTCACTACTGATCTACCACCTTAATGGTCATTACAGATCTACCACCTTAGTGGTCACTACAGATCTACCACCTTAGTGGTAATTTCAGATTTACCACGTAAGATGTCACTACTAATCTACAACCTCATTGGTCACTACAGATCTACCACCTTAGTGGTCACTACCGATCTACCACCTTAGTGGTCACTACAAATCTACAGTACCAACATAGTGGTCACTACCGATCTACCACCTTAGTGGTCACTACATATTTACCATCTAAGATGTCACTACAGATCTACCACCTTAGTGGTCACTGCAAATCTACCAAGATAGTGGTCACTACAGATCTACCACCTTAGTGGTCACTGCAAATCTACCAAGATAGTGGTCACTACAGATCTATCCCCTTAGTGGTCACACAGATCACAACACAGATCTACCACCTTAGTGGTCACTACAGATTTACCACGTAAGATGTCACTACTGATCTACCACCTTAATGGTCATTACAGATCTACCACCTTAGTGGTCACTACAGATCTACCACCTTAGTGGTCACTACAGATTTACCATCTAAGATGTCACTACAGATCTACCACCTTAGTGGACACTACAGATCTACCACCTTAGTGGTCATTACAGATCTACCACCTTAGTGGTCACTGCAAATCTACCAAGATAGTGGTCACTACAGATCTATCCCCTTAGTGGTCACAACAGATCTACCACCTTAGTGGTCACTACAGATTTACCACGTAAGATGTCACTACTGATCTACCACCTTAATGGTCATTACAGATCTACCACCTTAGTGGTCACTACAGATCTACCACCTTAGTGGTCACTACAGATTTACCACGTAAGATGTCACTACTAATCTACAACCTCATTGGTCACTACAGATCTACCACCTTGGTGGTCACTACCGATCTACCACCTTAGTGGTCACTACAGATCTACCACCTTAATGGTCACTACAGATCTACCACCTTAGTGGTCACTACAGATTTACCACGTAAGATGTCACTACTAATCTACCACCGCATTGGTCACTACAAATCTACCAACATAGTGGTCACTACCGATCTACTACCTTAGTGGTCACTACAGATCTACCAACATAGTGGTCACTACTGATCTACCACCTTAATGGTCACTACAGATTTAACATCTAAGATGTCACTACAGATCTACCACCTTAGTGGTCACTACAGATCTACCACGTAAGATGTCACTACTAATCTACCACCTCATTGGTCACTACAGATCTACCACCTTAGTGGTCACTACTGATCTACCACCTTAGTGGTCACTACAGATCTACCACCTTAGTGGTCACTACTGATCTACCACCTTAGTGGTCACTACAGATCTACCACCTTAGTGGTCACTACAGATCTACCACCTTAGTGGTCACTACTGATCTACCATCTTAGTGGTCACTACTGATCTACCACCTTAGTGGTCACTACAGATCTACCACCTTAGTGGTCACTACAGATCTACCACCTTAGTGGTCACTACTGATCTACCACCTTAGTGGTCACTACTGATCTACCACCTTAGTGGTCACTACAGATCTACCACCTTAATTGTCATTACAGATCTACAACCTAAATGATCACTACAGATCTACCACCTAAGTGGTCACTTCAGACCTACCACCTTTGTTGCTCTTTAGATCTACCACCTTAATGGTCACTACAGGTCTACCACCTTAGTGGTCACTACAGATCTACCACCTTAGTGGTCACTACTGATCTACCATCTTAGTGGTCACTACTGATCTACCACCTTAGTGGTCACTACAGATCTACCACCTTAGTGGTCACTACAGATCTACCACCTTAGTGGTCACTACTGATCTACCACCTTAGTGGTCACTACTGATCTACCACCTTAGTGGTCACTACAGATCTACCACCTTAATTGTCATTACAGATCTACAACCTAAATGATCACTACAGATCTACCACCTAAGTGGTCACTTCAGACCTACCACCTTTGTTGCTCTTTAGATCTACCACCTTAATGGTCACTACAGGTCTACCACCTTAGTGGTCACTACAGATCTACCACCATAGTGGTCACTACCGATCTATCACCTTAATGGTCACCACAGATCTACCACCTTAATTGTCACTACTAATCTACCACCACATTGGTCACTACAAATCTACCAACATAGTGGTCACTACCGATCTACTACCTTAGTGGTCACTACAGATCTACCAACATAGTGGTCACTACTGATCTACCACCTTAATGGTCACTACAGATTTACCATCTAAGATGTCACTACAGATCTACCACCTTAGTGGTCACTACAGATCTACCACCTTAGTGGTCACTACAGATCTACCACCTTAGTGGTCACTACAGATCTACCACCTTAATGGTCACCACAGATCTACCACCTTAATGGTCACCACAGATCTACCACCTTAATTGTCACTACAGATCTACCACCTCAGTGGTCACTACCAATCTATCACCTTAGTGGTCACTACCAATCTACCACCTCAGTGGTCACTACCAATCTACCACCTTAATGGTCACTACAGATCTATCATATTACATATGTTTGTGACATAAAAAATGCTTTTAATCAATTTGTAAAGATTTTAATTTTGAGAATTTATTGATACTGAACTCACTTTATTTCCACAGGTACATACAACAGCTGTTCCTTGCCAGTGACACATGTCTTTAGCTGATCCACAGTGAGGATGCCTGCGGACTCTAATGCTTTATGAAGTAAGTTGTCATAGCTGCCTTCCATTAAGTGAGACAGACCCTTCAGGCTCATCCCAGCCTCTCTGCAATATACATGGATTCATTTATGGAGTTTTAAGTCTTCATAACAGCAAAGGTCAGAGGATGTAGGGCTTCATAGACAGTGATAACACTTAAGGGGCTATTTGTATTACTACAAATCTGGACACAAGGTCTTTGACATAGTTACACATCATTTAGTCGAAAGTGTTAAGTATAGTTCAATCTTATATGGGTTGAAATATCTAGGTAAAAGTAAAAGATGATGACTCATTAATACATACATGTATTGCATTATTTTCCTCCAACTGCTTCAATAAAACTATAATCTCAATATCATCAAACCAATTTTAAAGAAACATGAAAGGTTTTTAGTTAATTTTAATATCTTCTGAAGCTATTAAAGGAACAGTCTGAAGTTGAAATGTTCTTGAAAATGTTTTAAAAAGGATATCCACCATCAGTAAAACTATATTTAATACAAACAATCATATTAGATGGACAGTAAGACAACAACTGTTATAATCAAGAGGCCTGAGGGCCTTTAGCTAATTATTAGTCATTTGACCATCATCGAAACAGGCAGATATTATACTGATACTGCTAGAGAACAAAAATTGTGCCCTGGTTGCAATTTAGATGTGGAAGACGAATATAATTTTATTTTAATATGTATTAATTATCATGATTTAAGAAAGAAATATGAAATACCTTTTTTATTGGCGTAAACCATCTATGTACAAGTTGATACAATTATTACGTTGCGAAAATATAAGTGATCTACGTAAATTAGCCAAATTTATATTTGAGGCCATGAAAATACGATCCCGCCTCCAATAATTTCAGTATAGTTATTTTAGTGTTGTATACTTAACCTGTAAGTTATGTAGCCTTTATATAATACACATTTTGATTTCAATGTATAGTACCATTGTAACTTGTCTATGATATTGTACTAATTACTATGTGATTGTATATATATGTATATGTGCGTAATTTGCACAATTCCAATAAGTTGTAAACTTAAGGAAAATAAAAGAATTGAATTGAATTGACCACCTTGGCAACGGTTGAATAGGAAATGAATAAGATATGATGTCATGGTAGCCATCTTTGGTTTGTAAAAAAACCCAAAAATAACACTTGGTTGGGATACACACATATGAGGATCATTTAAGCCAATTTTCAGCTAAATTGTACTAAATTGAACTTAAGGGTGGAAGTCTCACATTCCCCAAAATATTCCCGTACTTCCAATATTTTTTTCATATTTGATTTATGAGGTAAAACTATTGTTATGCATCTTCTCTCAAAGTTTCGAAGAAATTGAACTATCCATTTTTTTTTTAAATAAATGGTCAAATTTGTCATTTTTGAGTAGTTTCTACACATGGCCCCGTAAATGAAAATATTTAACAAAATGTTCTTTGAAATATTATTGTTTATTTGATTTGATATATGTTTAATTGACTTGATATATATCAGTGCTTTTTTTTTTTTACTTCTCGTCATAATTAATTTCAAGTAATCATTTTTGGTGGAAATTAGGTAAAAATGATGCATGTATATAACCTAAAACTTCTCAGCAAAATGAAAATAAATTCAAATTGTGAAGTTCAATTTTTATATAAAAATAATAGACTAAAAAGTGACAAAATTGCTTTTAATCAGTCAATTTTCAGGAAAATTGAACCACAATTTTTCAAGATAGAGCATTATTAACACCAAAAAACCTTCTTTTTTCACTGAAAAGACGTGATTCACAATAGAGTTATCTCCCCTATTATATACACTTTTTATACATTCACTGTAGATTTTTCTGTTACAATATAGCCTAGATATCAATATTTTTAGTTTTAGTTTTAAAACAATATAATGTTAAATCAATATATATTTACCATAAAATAGCAATTGAATATTAATAGGATTATTTCTGTTGTTATTTTTAAAACTAATAAAACAATTTATTCATAAATTCGAATTTCAGAAAAGGGGGTATTTATCAAATCTACATGTATGTCATTCAAATGCTTGAAGAGCCTGGAGCACTGTCATAACTCAAGTCTGTATGAAACAAGAGGCCCAAAGGGCCTTAACGGTCATCTGACTACCTTGGCAATAGTAAAATTAATTATATATGGTGTCACTATGTCAAGACCATGTCAGGATCATTTTAACAAATTTTATTTCAAACAAGAGGCCCGAGGGCATTAATATTAGGAAATTAATTAGATATAGTGTCATGGCAACCATCTTCTATTTGGGATCAACCAGAGATGTAACAATACTTTGTCGGGACCATGTCAGGATAATTTCATGCAAGTTTCAGCCAAATCGCACCAGTTTGTTTGTTCCTGTTTGTTTGATTAATTAATGTCCAATTAACAGCTATGGTCATGTAAGGACGGCCTCCCATGTATGCAGTGTGTTGCGTGTAAGTTGTGCGAGGTGTGTGTTTCGCACCAGTAGAACTTGAGAAGTTCAAAATGTGTTTTCAAGATGGTGACTGTGGCTGCCATCTTTGACTTCGGATTGATTCGAAAAATAACAACACTTTGTCGGGATCATGTTAGGATCATTTTATGAAGTTTCAGCCAAATCACATTGGTAGAACTTGAGAAGAAGTTCAAAATGTGTTTTCAAGATGGCGGCTGTGGCGGCCATCTTGAATTTTCGATTGATCCGAAAAATAACAACACTTTGTCGGGACCATGTCAGGATCATTTCATGTAAGTTTCAGCTAAATCGCACTGGTAGAATTTGAGAAGAAGTTCAAAATCTGAATAGTTAACGCACAGCGGACGGCGGACGACGACAGACAAAACATGACGACTCTCATGATCTATCTCCCTTACCATGAGACTACATATGAAGAAGTTCAAAATGTGTTTTCAAGATGACGGCAATCTTAGTTGGAAATCAGATCAATCCAAAAAATAAGGGCATTGTACTTACAGATTGGTGAGCCTTGGTTTATTGAAGAGTTCAGTGAGGTAATCTTCATCAGTATTCCAGGTTTGATATGGTTGACGGTATATCCGGGACACATCTGGCACAATGATCTCACCGACCACATCCTCACCACCAAGTCCCCAGCCCTCCCAAACTCTGAATCAAAAATTATACACAAGACTTATATTTAATCAAATAGACCTGTATTGAAACAGCTACTGTAGCTTTATTTATTTCTAATCAGTCCATTCGATAGGGCCAACACCCACTACTGAGTTTATATTTAACTGAATAAAACGAATGCTTGACAGACAGATGAACATGGGTGCTGCACCATGACATTTGATCATTAGCACTAGCTATATAGATATATAGGTGCCAGGTGAATTAAAAGTAAATTTTAAAATTATACTTATTAAGTATAGGTAAATAACTTTTTTCTCTTCATGATAATTTTAATGCACATTTATAAGACATGATCTATTCTATTCTATTGGTTATATATACTTAAATATACAACATTCTCAAATAAGAACATTTTCCTACCTTCCTGAACAGCAGATGGACATGCGACTTTTCATGTAAGTCTCAAAAACACTTCGCTTTAGCAAGAATCCGAGTCCTGGAAACTCTTCAACTCGATAGACCAAGGTCCTGTCTCCAGAGGTAGTGTCATACCCTACACCACCAAATGAAAAATTGTTTCTCTCAGAAAACCATTTTATTCCAATAAAATTCTTAAATATTGAAATTGATAAATGTTGTCCTAATGGAACACATTAAAACCCACTACCTATATCAATAGGCAACTCACCCTATTACCTTGTTACAACACACCCCTATATATGTGATCTTATAGAAATTATCCTTAAAAAGCACATACATATGTACGACCCTGTAACCTGACAAAAGAAACACACTTTATATTATCATTTTATATTGACAGTGTTCCTAAGTAAAGCTTTGTAATATCAATTAGTACATTTATGATTCTAAATAAAAACTACAAATCAATGATTTTAAAGAAATAATTTGGTTTATTGTTTAAAGTTGTATGGTCTGTGACTTGTTGTATTTTTGGCATAGAAAAAGTTTTGAAAGTGTTCTACATATTTTTCTCCATCCGTCTTAGTTTTAAACTTTCGATATTTACCAACTTTTGTAAAGTTTGTAACAACTTTTGTAAAGTTTGTATTCACAAAGTTATTAAACAATTAAATTAAAATTTTGATTTTTAGCATGTACATGGTAAAAATAGTTCGGAAGTATCCGAACTGGTCCGATCTATTCCGATCTGTACTATTATTGCCGATATTGACCACGTGATACGGCTCGGGAGATTCAAATCTATATGGATATCGTCGATGTCAGTCACGTGATGCAACCGGGTTTTTCGATATTACCCGAAAGTTTGAAACATGGCGTTGACTGTGGCGGTACTTTCAAAACCTGTGATATATCCTGTGACATTTACCGCTATGTCAATAGTATATTGGTGCTTTCATGGATCTGAACCTTAATATATAAGCATCCATATTCGCACATTGCATATTTTATTAGAGTTGGCGATGGTGAAAATTACAAGAAATACAACTTTAATATATATATAGATGAAATGTAACTTTCATTCTGATAAATAAGGAAACCAGTTATGATCCAATTTTAGCATTTTATTTTTTCAATTTTATTATTTTAGGCCTAATCGCTTCCACAGCAGTGAAAAGGATGTAGAAATAGTATGACTTTGAGGAAAAAGAGTTCAAATATATGATGAAATGTTACAGTAGTATAACCCTTTAACTCACCATTGTAGTTCCAAGCCGAGACTCCCAATAGTGTAGCATCAGAGTCGACTACAACCAAACTCTGGCCAAGGAAGGAAAGGAAGTCTGGAGCCAAAACTATCTCCTCCTCCAGGACTATCAGATATTTCTGTTTATAAAGCAAGCTAAAGGTCAGTAAGGTCATGTTGAAATCAATGAAGAATACTATATACCTATCTGGAAGAAATTGTAATATCCTGCTATCAGGTAGTTTTAAGTCTAAGGAAACGGATTAAAATCGTTACTTAACTTTGGGCTATTACACTAATTGGTAATAATATTTTTGTGTTAAGTATCAGCTGATTAAAACAACATGTAGTAGGACTATATACTATATTCACAATCATATCACAAGAGGACTATAGGGCCTGTATCACTCACCTGGTATGTTAAAAGTATTGGTGTTACATATATAAGTATAGATTAAAGGTAAAGATAGAAGCAGACAAAATTAAGGGAAAACAAAATGTGTGAAAGTCACTCTGATTATAAAACTACAAATAACTGCAAGAGATCAGTCAGAATTCTTCAGGAGTATTCGACAGAAATGGGCCATGGTGATGCAAATGACTTCATATATTGGACAGAGGTAACTATATAATTATTGTTAATGTTATGAACCAATTTAGGACAATTATCACTTATATGTTTTTTTTATTAGATCAACGGGTTTTATCTTTCAAAGGTTTGTCCACCATGGCAAGACTTTTTCAAGTCCAATACCAGTTTCTTTGAACCCAATATTATTCTATATAAGGCTACTGATAAACTGTGTCTCTATAAATATTATACTCACAGCTTCAGGGTAAAGTTCCCATCCTGCTATTATAGCTTTCTGCATCTGGTCTGAAACACAAAATATATTCATAGAATAAAAAGAATATCTAATATAATTAACTATGCTTTCCAAGATAGTGACTTAAAATTCATAACTTTTCAAGATGGTGGCTGTTCAGCCATCTTGGATTTCAAATTAAGCAGGAAAATAACATCACAAAGTTGGGACTATGTCAGGATCATTTCTGGCAATTAAGTTTCAGCACTGGTAGAACTTAAGAAGAAGTTCAAAATGTGTTTCAAGATGGTAGCCATCTATTCCAATCAACAGAAAAATAACACCTTCGATCTTCGATATATATTGATCATCATTTGATATGCATGGCTTTTACAAGACCATGAGCCTCAGAGCATCACCTTATTTGGGCAATATGATTTCACAAGCACAATATTTATTGACCTAGTTATGAGGTCACAATAGTGAAACTTCAATGTTTCTAAAAATGGAAACACCTGTCAATATGCTAGATAATGACTTCCATGTGACTATGTATCAGCCAATCTATGGAAAACTTGAGAATATTATTAAACAAGAGGCCCAGAGGGCCTGTATCGCTCACCTGGTTTTTTGTTAGTAATTATTACAAGACTCTGACAATAAGAAAAATAAGCAAAATTGACTCCCAAAGTTTAATTTTGAATCACAACCATACAATGATGCTATTGATACCATACAAATATGCTATCCAATACATAGGTTCAGAGACAAAGTAATTTATATGAAAATAGTAGCCTAATTGACCTTTTTGACCTCGCATCTATTGCCGTCTTAGGCCCGGGGTCAGCCCTATCATTTGTACAATTTCAAATCCCAACCCTATAAGGATGCTACCATTGCATTATAAGTGCTCTTCCATTCTTAGTTGCAGAGAAGAAGTCGTTTATATGGAAATAGCTAAATTAACCCCTTTTGACCCCACCCTTCAGGCCCCCGGGGGGTCAGCCCCATCATTTGCAAAATTTTGAATCCAAACCCTATAAGGATGTAACCATTGCATTATGAGCGTAATCCCATGTTAAGTTGCAGAGAAAAAGTCATTTATATGGAAATTGACAACTTTTGACCCCGCCCCTCAGGCCCCCGGGGGTCAGCCCTATCATTTGCACAATTTGGAATCCCCACCCTATAAGGATGCTACCATTGTATTATGGGTGCTATACCATGCTTAGTTGCAGAGAAGAAGTCATTTATATGGAAATAGCCAAATTGGCCCCTTTTGACCCCGCCCCTCAGGCCCCCGGGGGGTCAGCCCCATCATTTGCACAATTTGGAATCCCCACCCTATAAGGATGCTACCATTGTATTATGGGTGCTATACCATGCTTAGTTGCAGAGAAGAAGTCATTTATATGGAAATAGCCAAATTGGCCCCTTTTGACCCCGCCCCTCAGGCCCACCGGGGGGTCAGATCCATCATTTGCACAATTTGGAATCCCCACCCTATAAGGATGCTACCATTGCATTATATTTACACTTGCTAGGCTTGGTCACTATACGCTAATACTAGCCGATTTTGTTTACCATAACTGCATGGTAACATTGAACTTTGAACTTGCGTAAGGAAATGTTCTGTGCAACGTAAAAGGACTACTTTTTTAAAAAAGAAACACATGGCTTTGTTTACATTTTGACGAAACATTACGTGTATATTGTTGTTTTTCATAGAATTTTGGAAAAATGTAAACAATATATACATGTTTTATATTTATATATGATTCAAACAATTTTTAAATTAACAATTGTATAAAGAAACGGAAAAATATCCCGACCGGGGCGACGTGCTTCCATTTTTGTTAAAAATGATGGGTGTCAAATGTAAACATTACCTCTGTGCCTATGTTCGTCCTATGATCGAGCCTTTGGGGTGGACGGGTGTGAGACCCTCTGGTAGAGGTCAGTTATAAACATATCCCCTTGTCTTTGTTCTTTGAGTATTTAATCATGTGTATTATAAAACATGCACCGCTAATAATCCACGTGTTGACAGTTCCGCGTTACCACAAATACATTGTATCCATCGAACAAAAGTGAATTTGTTTCATCTATCGATGGCGATATGGATCTAAGCGTAGATTATATAATCACATGGCTCCCAAGGATGTAATATCGTCAAGTCAGACGACATCTCAAACACATTGAGCTACTTGAAAATCGGTGTTTTCACAACTTCGGCAAACTAAAGTGTGTCAGCGTGCGTCAGCTTCGCCTCGCTGCACAATAATGGTCACCAAGTTCACACATGTGGCCGTGTACAAATTCTTTATGTTATTTCGCTATATATTAACTTTTAGCAAAATTGAATATATATTTAAAGTTCTGATCTGATTAAATAAAATTATCTCTGAAATTTACTTTGTTTGTCATGTTTATTTTACACTAAAATATTGAACTTTTTTGTCGTCGCGGATGAATAATTCTACCTTATGTGAAGCGTCATCATTCGC
Organism: Argopecten irradians; assembly: GCF_041381155.1. NCBI lineage: Eukaryota > Metazoa > Mollusca > Bivalvia > Pectinida > Pectinidae > Argopecten > Argopecten irradians. Next base: position 13,080,891 of record NC_091145.1, on the reverse strand, counting down.
TGTTCAATTGAGTAAGCTCCTCCCACTTTTGACCGACTTTTATTGAATAATTACATCACTTTCAAATGACGATTTTATTGCATAAAATATTAATAAAAAGTCGTGTGAGTGTAAATATAGGGATTGGATTTCGTTTTTATGTTAACGCGCCCCATAGAATATATTCTTAGAGGAATTGCTCCATACAAGCATGGTTAACATAAAAACGAAATCCAATTCCTATATGGGTGCTATACCACGCTTAGTTGCAGAGAAGAAGTCATTTATATGGAAAAAGCCAAATTGACCCCTTTTGACCCCGCCCCTAAAGCCCCCAGAGGGGTCAGCCCTATCATTTGCACAATTTTGAATCCCCACCCTATAAGGATGCTACCATTGCATTATGGGTGCTATACCATGCTTAGTTTCAGAGAAGAAGTCGTTTATATGGAAATAGCCAAATTCGCCCCTTTTGACCCCGCCCCTCAGGCCCCCGGGGGTCAGCCCCATCATTTGTACAATTTTGAATCCCCACCCTATAACAATACTACCATTGCATTATGAGTGCTATCTTGCTTAGTTTCAGAGAAGAAGTCGTTTTATGGAAATAGCCAAATTGACCCCATTTGACCCCGCCCCTCAGGCCCCCCGGGGGGTCAGCCCCATCATTTGTACAATTTTGAATCCCCACCTTATAAGGATGCTACCATTGCATTATGGGTGCTATCCCATGCTTGGTTTCAGAGAAGAAGTCGTTTATATGGAAATAGCCAAATTGACCCCTTTTGGCCCCGCCCCTCAGGCCCCCGCAGGATCAGCCCCATCATTTGTACAATTTTCAGTTAGTAGCCCATAAGGATGCTACCAGTCAAATTTTGTTGAAATCCGACCAGCGGTTATGGAGAAGAAGTCGATTGTTGACGGACGCCGGACGCCGGACGCTGCGGTATCCCATAAGCTCACCTCGGGCCTTAGGAACAGGTGAGCTAATAATAGTACCTACCTATATAGCTGAGACTCCCTGACAGGCTGTGGTTGTTGTAACTAAATAGATCAGCAAGTTCTGCATGTTCTACAGATTTCTCATCCCACATCACCTAATAACAATTCAGGATTGTGAGAATCAGTCATAACAACTAAATTCAGGATTGTGGGTATGAGTCGTAACAAACAGAACTCAGGATCATTGGAATTAGTCAAAACAATAGAACTCAGGATCGTGGGAATTAGTCGTACATTGTAATAAACAGAATTCAGGATCATGAGTATTGGTTGTAACAAACAAAATTCAGGATTGTGGGAATTAGTCTTAACAAACAAAATTCAGGATCGTGAGAATAAGTCGTAACAAACAGATTCAGGATCTTGAGAATTAGTTGTAACAAACAGAATTCAGGATAGTGAGAATTAGTCGTAACAAACAGAATTCAGGATCTTGGGAATTAGTCAAAACAATAAAACTCAGGCTAAGGTTGTGGAAATTAGTCATAGCAATAGAATTCAAAATAATATTGTCAGAATTATTCATAACATATTTTGAAATCTTTACTCCTAAATTAAAGGTGATTTCCAATAAATGTACTTTATGTGCTAGTACCGTTACATATGTCATCGCAAATATAAGGATCTCCCAACTCAAAGAAGATGAAATTAAAGATAAAAAGTGGAGGGGTCTTATTTGCAGACATCCCGCCTATCAATCTATTTAATTTGGTTACCGTCTTGGATTTTCAAACTTCACATTATTGTCGTAATAATCTAAAAGTAACAGTATGTATTAGAGTTACACTTTAAACCTTTTTTCTTGAATTAAAAATAAATATTATATAAAAAATTGATTTCCAACATACTGAAAACCTCATTTCCTTTTTGACATTTATGTTCATTTAAATAAACATTGATTTGGAGCCATTTCACAGAAAAAATATGATTTCTTTATACATGTTAAAGTTGCAACGAGCAAAAAATAATGTAGCATTAAATCACTTGAGAAGGTTGACATACTAAGGTTGTAGGAATTGATTATCTTGATATAATATGATATTATGATGTGTCGATATAACAAGTCTTACAGTGACGAGGGCTGGCTGTACTCCTGGCTGCATAATCGTAGTTTCTAAAGTACGAACCAAAGCGTTGTGATCCATTCCTGTCCAAATACAAATAAAATCTATAATGGAAAACAAGCTGCCTAAGTTAGCTGTCCTTTTCAACCCAACAAATATCATTTGTCAAGTTTCTGAAGCAAAGTGTAAAGAGTGAGAGGAAAGCCATTGATTTGATTACCCCAGGTCATTACCACCTTTAACTGACCAAATTTGGAAAATTTGCCAAATTAAAATATTAGTGCTGTTACTTTATTACACAGCTGACAGGTAATGGGCTGACAAGTTCTGACGAGTTTAAACGCTCACACACAAAAACCTGCTGGTTGATGGTGAATTAATTAATTCCTTGACGTCACAAATCCTAAGTCGATTACACTGGTTCAGACCATTTCTTTATTTAACTTAATATGTTGTTAAAGATAGCATAAAGATACTTAATTTGTAACAGTAACTTCAGTTGATACAGACAAATAAATTTGAATCAAATTGAATACAATGGTTAAAACTGCAGCATTGTTTAAGTACATGTATAACTAAACTAAATTCATCAGACTTTAGGCGATGTTTTAAACCAAGTTCAAAGTCAATCTAAGGTCGTTACTGGATACTGGCCATAGGCTGGTGGTTTGTTCTCAAGGTACTCTGACTTTTGTCCCAATTACGTGTTTTCTTTAAATGAAAACATCTAATATTTCATTTCGTTATTTGATTATTTTAAAAAGTCTTACAAAGTTTTGCTCTTAGTACAAGGTAATTAGACCTCTTATTATGTAAGAAGAAATCAATTTACTAATCAATGTTAACACATTTATAAGTTCAACATGAGTATGGTGGATTGATGTTTACATGTATTTATCTGCTTATACATCCAGCATCCACTAATATTTAAAGTGAATAGTCAGGCTAAAGTCAGTAAATAATAGAAAAATAAAACTTCCCCTCAAATCCCTCTGCATGTGAAGAAATCAATTTATATTAAAGGAATTCTAAAATGTCCTCCTGTCTGGCTATGTCTGTGCTGACATTTCCACACAGCATTACTTTCAAAGAGTTATACTAATCTACTTTTAGCACTGCACTAATTTTACATCCAGGATTCCCCATAATCTCAAGGGTCAAAACTGGACATCGTTTGCAGAACTTGACCATCGTTTTGATATACAAGGACTTTTGGAAGGCCAACGAACACATTTAGGCTGTTTTCATTGCCCGACTATTCACTTTAATATTATAAATAGCGTAGTGTATACTATCCATTAAGGAATCACTTCACTGCTATTAATCAACAGCATCGTCTAATTTATTACAGTTATCAGTCATAACTCTGCCTTCAGGTCATTAAGTACAGGTCTCACTTATCACAAATCAATTAATAATTTAACATGCATGATGATATGGATCAAGATGCATGTCAGAATACAATCAATACATTAATTCTAGATTTTTACAGATTATGTTCATCAATTAATTGATTAATACAGCAGCAGCATTAATTTCATATGTATCTTAAAGCAGTAAATTGGACAGCCACCCATTTTGAACATTAAGCAGGTCTTTCTTACCTATTTGATATACTCTCTCATTGACTTAATATTTAGTCCACTAAGCATGCCTATATTACTAAGCTTATATTCTAACTTATGTGATATTTTCTCAGTGACATATGTACACACTAGAATATATCTGTACTGGATTATGTTCCTGATCTATTTGATATTCTGTCAATGACATATGTAAATACTAGAATATATCTGTACTGGATTATGTTCCTGCTCTATTTGATATTCTGTCAATGACATAATGAATTATGTAAATACTAGAATATATCTGTTCAAGGTTATGTTCATGTATCTGGTACCTCAAGGTCTCTTAGTTAAATAATAATTTGTTTAGAAATTTTGACTCGCTAGATTTCTGTGCCTTTGAACAAATTAGGTACTCATAGATGGGAGTGTATGAATAGTGTATGAATCAGTAGGAGGGCTGATTGATATAATGAAGGAGGTTTACATGAATTTCCTTTTCCAACCATGATCAGTTGATGTTAACAAGATAGCACATTTAATTAAACAAGACAAGTGATGGCAAATATAAGTTAGAAAGTAGTACATTGTAATACAATATTTGAATCAGAGTATTTTAATTATTCTAGAAGCCAACAATACCAATAATTATGGCAGGAACACTCGGAACAAAAGGTCCAGAGGGAGTGAATTGCTCACCTGGTTTGTTCCCCTTTCCCCTATGCCAAAATTGGTTACCGTCCATACAGACCTTTTTGACTAGTAACCATTCAAAGGATTTATCTCTGCATGCTAGTCAGAGCTTTTTAGAGGTACCTATATATTCCTAATATTTTTTATAGATTTGTTATTACTACCAGTTAAAACTTGGATAATGTGTACTTGGTCAAAGGGAGATAGCTCTTCTTTCAATTCAACTATCTACATAGAAAAGGACTAGCTAACCAATTTTACAGTTTTATTATAATGGAATATAAAAAAACTTCTCTTTAACACTTCTGAAAGCTTGAAAAATGATTGTTTTATGTAATTATAATATGATGGCTGAAAAGCAAAAGAATGTAAAATCTTTGTAAGGAACTTTTTTCAATCAGGAACTTTTTTATCAACAAATAGTGGATTGAAATAAACATTATTATGTGCTTTATTGATTGAAAAATAGATATGGAAATATTTTAATACTTTCACAATTTAAATAACTTTGTATTCCACTGATAAATTAGATGTATCTTTGTTGTAATTAAAAGTAATCTAAAGAATTGGTATGTAATTTATGATAAGATATGTGATTTGTGTAATTGCTATGAATTGTGTTTCTGTAAGTTTCAAACAATATCTTTCCTTTTTTGTGCTTGTGCATTTTCTTCAAGTCATTGATCAGTCACTTATTCATATTTTGCTTGACAATGATCCAATTATTACATAATATACATACATGTATTCAAAATACTTTGGTGCAACATTATTTCATAGAGTCCAAATTAATATACACTTAAATGACAAAAAAACTGATGTATTAATATTGAGCCAAGAACCCCTAGTACCAGAAAATGTTGACTGTTATAATAAGTTCAGGCAAATCAATCTGAAAACAAAGAATGAAAGAGTGTGGTATATAGATTTTTCAATCAATCTGTCTTTTTGTTTGAAGTTAAAAAGCATGCAATAAGTCAGTTATTGCAAGATTTATTGTCACTTCGGACTAATTACATCCTCAATTTGCTCTGGTGTACTTATTCTGTTGTCGCTTGATAATCGTGAAATAACATAACGTTTACTTAAAATGAAAGAAAAGGTCAAGGGGAGATAACTTTTCTAACACTTCATAATTCTATGAGGGCTATGATTAGTATTGTTCAGGTTTATAGGGACTTTAACAGGTCCGTAGAAAAACTTTGAAACATACTCGTTCGTCGGACAAGTGCTCCAAGTACTCGTCCAAATGGCGTTTTCACTTGTTCTCACTATTTTCTAGATAATTAATCATATGTTACAGTGTATATATATTATTTATTGTTTTAGCTGTATTCTTTTGATTGTCACTTTAATATTGAGTGATAATCGAAGCATACATTGTTCAATATAATTTAAGGTCAAGGTCATAGTCACCGTCAGAATTTTTACTCGTATGACGGACAAGTGTACATGTGCTGTCACCATTCACATCCACTCGTCTGGGTGAGCAGACGAGTACATTTCTCAAGGCCTGTTTTAACTTCTAAAAGATAAATTCAAAGACTAAAGGCAATACCTTTGTAGATATTTATCATGAAGTGAAACAAATCTAACAGTACAAATAAAATAAAAAATACTAGAAAACTGAAAGCCATAGGACAGTCACCTTTTCAAGTCTTTGATTTGTTTTTGTTTTTGGTTGGTTCTGGAATTAATTTCTGTGGGAAATCCCTAAATGTGATCCCTATTTTTTTCAGTAAAAACAGTAATTATTGAATCATTTTAAAACAAATTCACTCTCTATTATATAGATAGTTTAATTATATAGCATTTAACATTCCCCAATAATCCTGAATCGAAAATAGGCTTGAAAATTGCTTGCAGGCAATGTATTTTGAAAATTTTCCAGCTTTGAAAAGAGGCGCTTTCAATTACAAGTCTAGGATTCACGGAATTCATATCATAAATAAGCTGACTTTATCTGACGTTTGATTGATAAAAAATTGTCATAATGGAGAATGTAATCTCGTATGTCAGCCATACAAGTTTGAAAATAGGCCTGTCACGAAAATAAGTCTGGGATTTCCTACCAAAAAAAAAAAAAGAATATAAGTGGTGGCTTATTATCAAGATTTAGGGGTATTAATGGTAGTATGTTTGTATGTTCAGCTAAACTCGACGACCTGTACTTACCTGGTATTATTATGATAGGGACATCAAACACCGGATTATTTAACAGACTCTTATCCACAAGGGCCACAGGAGAGATCGTCTTGTCTATTTTGGATGCTTTAAAATAAATGTTTTAAAAATATTATACAATATTTATCATCATAATGGGTTTGTAAAGCATGTTCAGCCAAAAAAAAACAATGACAAGTCTAATTTTCGAATTTGCAAATTAATACAAGACAATTTTCAGTTGTTTGAAAATACCATGAAAGAATATATTAAAATTACAAATGAATTGAATTTACCTTCACAGAAATCTGCATAGCCGTCATACTTTTTACAAAACGCTCTTCTGCCTTCATTACGATAGCCACCAGGATCTGGAGCTACTTTCAATCCCACTACTGCAAAATTAATAATAATAAATGGATGAAATAAACCTTTTGCAAACATGCAAGTGCTATAAACAATTTCCAAGCTAAAATAAGTACCGTTATTTGGTTATTTCCATATATGTATGAGTTATTGAAATTCAACATTATTGGTACAGAATTTCAAAAATATGAAAAAAATTTCAATCATGCTTTAGATTTATTTAATACACTGATTACGGTATATACAAATTGTATATAAATTGATAAAGAAATGTCTTTCAGATATAAGCTTTGCTCCTATTCAGATCAGACCTATTCAGATCAGACTTCTATTCCCTTCTTTATCATACACATCATGAGTTAGAGGCATTATTTAAACTTTTTCAACCTACGTTTTCTATGGACACAAAAAGAACTGTGTAAATTTTTAGGCCATTCCCCATCATATCCAGCATAACTTATCTGAAACAAGAGTAACAAGTGATAATTAATAAAGCACATATTGAGAATTTTGTTTTATTTTGAAATCAAGCTGTTACATAAACAACAAATACATGGTTGTATATCTTCTTCAATTAAAAACCAGAACAGGTAATTTTGTGTTTTTCTCTATTCACAAGAAGTTCTTGTTTCAGTATATTCTATTGTTTCATTATTAATACAAAATACAAATCATTATCAATAAAACGAGTGCAGTGGTACAAGATATCACTTCTAGCTCTGTAAGCTCTGGGTTGTTGGTAAGAAACTCATATGAGACCAGTGGTTTTTCTGCCATATTTCTCCTTACCGCAGCTTAAATGACCCTAACTGTCTACAGAATGTACAGAAAAATCAACCTACTATCAATACAGACATACTGCAAGTTTTCTTCTAATTTGTTCACCTTGCTGTTCCAATTTTTTTTTATCTTACTAATTACATCACAAAGAGGGAACTATACCTTCTCATGTGCAGTGAAACCTTTGATTCCTTGCTGGCCTACAAAATACCAGACGTCTCTAAACTTGAGATTCTGTACCATACTGCTTCCTAGCTGGTTCAACAACTCTTTAGCATGTAAGCTGAGTCTGTGAACAAAAAGGAATTTACAGCCACTCACAAAGTTTACTGGAAAATCTCATTCCCCTTCTGATACATGTACGGCAATATTTCCACTTCAGTCCAATACATGGTCCTATTACAATTATCTAAGGGTTAACTTGAACACATATTTTTTATAATGTTATCTGCATAACATAAAAATATATTCAAGTTAATCTTTACCATTAAGCAGTAATCCTTTTTACCTCTCTTTCCAGTTTTAATGACTGATTCTTTTCACTTCGAAATAATTATAGTGCTGTATCAACCAATCAAATGTTACGCAATCAATTTTTTAACCAATGAAAATGTGTTTTAAAAGCAAGATTTAATTATTCTACACTATCAAAATGATACTTACTTTCTTGATCCATCATCATTCACCACAGATATCACTATATCATCCGGCTCCAATTTATCCAGGAAAAATTCTAAGTTAAGGCTATCTGTTAAAAAAAAATGGGCTGTTTTAAAAACATTTTTTTTTAAATCAATTTGACATAAAAAAATATAATGTGCTAATTAAATCTAAATACATGTACATTAAATATTGACATCAATTCCACTTTTTTAAACATGTTTTGAAGTAAAAGCAAAAATAATGTAAAAAGAATTGCCATAAATAGAGTTGAATCCATTCAATTAGCAAATAAGCAATGAAATTTGGTATTTTTCACAGTTATATACATATGTTTTTCCATAAGATTTTGCTTTGATTTTTTTAATTCATCTAAATTGAAATGCCTGCTTTTAAAAAACTCAAACTCACAAAATGTGTTGTTTTTTAAAACTAATCAAAAAGAATACTTAGAATATTCATCAGAACACCGAGCCATCTGTCAATTAGTCTAAATAATATTCTGAGTGGCATGTAAAACATCTGAATGCACAAAACTAATTTGTGAACCTTAATCAACTCTGCAACATTTACTACTTAAGTTTATTAAACACAAATATACAGACAGTGAGTAAAACATTTTGGAAAGTTTCACTGAATTAACATCACTCCTCTAACTTTGATGCAGTTCAAGGGGGATTGGTGGAGAGGGAAGGTAGGGATTTTTAAAATCAGGATTGGTGGAGAGGGGAGGTAGGGATTTTTAAGGTCAAAATTGGTTGGAGACAATTGGATACAGTGGATACAGTGGGTATAAGTCAACAGTTATTTAATAATTTACCTTTTGAGTATGGATACAGTGGGTATGGGCTAACAGTTATTTAATAATTTACTTTTTGAGTATGGATACAGTGGGTATGGGCTAACAGTTATTTAATAATTTACCTTTTGAGTATGGATACAGTGGGTATGGGCTAACAGTTATTTAATAATTTACCTTTTGAGTATGGATACAGTGGGTATGGGCTAACAGTCATTTAATAATTTTCCGTTTGAGTATGGATACATGTACAGTGGGTATGGGCTAACAGTTATTTAAAGTGAACAGTCGGGCAAGGATGGCTAAAGTCAGTAAAAATAGTGTGAATGTATCCAGTATAATTTCTAATGAAATAGAAATAGAAAATTTCTCATCAAAATCTGTCTGCGTATGAAGAAATTAATTTTAAGTATAGGAATCCTAAAATGTCCTCCCGACTGACTATGTCGGTGGTTACATTTCCACGCAGCCTCGCTTTCAATGCTTCATTTTTTCTTCATTTCAATGGTCAGAACTAGGAAATGTAAGCAGAACTTGACCGTCGTATTAATATGCGAGAACTTTTGGAAGGCCAATGAACGCATTTAGACGGTTTTCTTTGCTAGACTATTCACTTTAATAATTTACCTTTTGAGTATAGATACAGTGTGTATATATATGGGCTAACAGTCATTTAATAATTTACCTTTTGAGTATGGAAACAGTGGGTATAGGTCAACAGTTATTCAAAAGCTTACTTTTTGAGTATGGATACAGTGGGTATAGTTCAACAGTCATTCAATACCCCGTAATTTACCTTTTGAGTATGGATACAGTGGGTATAGTTCAACAGTCATTCAATAATTTATCTTTTGAGTATGGATACAGTGGGTATAGTTCACCAGTTATTTAATAGTTTACATTTTGAATATGGATACTATGGGTATAGGCTAACAGTCATTAATAGTTAACCTTTTGAAGATATTTTGTGCCAAATATGGAGATAGATTTGTACTTGAAGGAGACATAATCATGCAATCCTCACCAAGCTACTTAATATTTTACCTTTTGAGTATGTGTCAAATCTAGAGATTGATTTGACCTTGAAGGACACATGATCAATCACCACCATGTTAAAACCACGCCCAGCATCGTTGACTTGTTTGTCTACAACTCTATATTAGTAACCGTTATTACCACACATGCAGTTAGATATACATAGTATATACACTTTGAATATAGACTCGTGTAATTTTACAACCATGCCTGCACATAGAATTCTGACCCCTCAACCTCTTATTACAAGCATGTGTGTAAAACCTGGAAAGTTCAGATTTTTTTTTCTTTCTTTATTTTTTTTTTTTTTAATGAGAGCCAAATGTTATGGAAATCAAATGATTTTAAAATAAATTTCATATTGCATTACAAAATTTTATTTTTTGTAGACTGTGTGCTACATCCTCCCATCCATTGTGTTACTTGATTGGAAGAATTTTATCAGAGGTGCAAATACATACTAGATAATATAGTGTATGATACAGTGAACCTGTGATAATCCAGACACCGATAGTCCAGAAAAAACTCCCAATCTAGACATAAACATTAGGGAATGGATTTGGTTCCATATGGACTAAGGAAACAGAAGTTGGCAGTCGCAATTCTGCAATTGGAATGGTTCGTGCTGTCAAACCACATGTTCAAATTATCAAGGGTCCACTGTACATGTAATTCAGGCTACATATTTTTGCTAATTTTTACAGTGTATTAGTTGCATATTAAAAGCAATGAATTGTTAAAATGTTATCACCGACAGTTACATATGATACAACCAGTAGCAGGCGTCATTATCTTGAACTTTTATGTATTTTGAAGACATCTGATGGAAGATAATAGAAATGTTACCATCAAGGTACAACCAACTAACCCCTAACCCCTAATCTATAAAGTCTAGCAACATTTTTTACCAAAATGATGAACCCTGCCTGTAATGAAGGAAGACAAAGAATATGCATACAGACATTAGATACAGTGGTTAGAGATTGTGATAATTTTACACAGAACAACACATAATATTAATGCATTAGTCAACCACTGTTACTGTTTCCACATCACAATTAAACAATTTGTTACTTTACAAAATGATAGTTGTAATAACTCACATTTTTCCATCCACACAAATTTTTGGAGAAATTTTATCGTTATCTCCTGTATCGACCAATACGGAAGTTTGTCCATCAGCACATCCAGAGGGTACTCCACAATTTTTAAGGTCCCTCCCTGGCTGAATAGCTCCCACTATCTGTACTGAGGGCAGGTATTCCTCTGTGTCCCCAATAGGCCCCACTGAAAACAAGGGAGATAATTAACTAAATATATAACGTGAAAATGAAGGAAATCAGACCTGTATACGGTTGGTCGAAGTTAAGCTACTTCAGCGGGTGTTTGTTATGGCCACATATCTACTTGTGGAATAAAAAATCATGGTAGATAATAAGCTAACCTTATTCTTTGACAAAACAAGGGAGATAATCAGCTACCTCTAAAAAAAGATGGGAGATAATCAGCTACCTCTATCTTTGACAAAACAGAGGATATAATTAGTTAACATGCATCTTTGACGAAACAAGGGGGATAATCACCTACCTCTATCTTTGACAAAACAGGGGAGATAATTAGCTAACATCTGTCTTTGACAAAACAAGGGAGATAATCAACTGCCTCTATCTTTAAAAAAACAAGGGAGATAAATAACTGACATATACCTTTTAAAAAAAAGGGAGATAGCTATATAGCTATATCTATCTTTGACAAAACAAAAAATGCATTAAAACACAAGAAGGAATGTTTTTTTACAGAAGATATTCAAAACCGATAATCTTACCAAAATTACCAACAGCAATAATTGATTATTTTCGAAAAGAACAAGAAGCAGCAAAGCGTGGCATTATCCCCCGCCTCTCGCAGTTGGTATAAAAATCAAAATACATCAAGGTCAAAGTAACAATTATTCAAGTATGACTTTAAATGTTTGCAATTATTGTAAAGCTGAAAAAAATAACAGCAGGTAACAAAAAGAATCTAGTTCAGTATTTTTGACTGAGTTTCAATGGTAAAAGAAAAAATTCCCAAAATGGTAGGTCTGCAATAGCAAAAGGCACAACTAGGGCACTTGTCTGATATATACAGAAAGTTTCATGGAGCTGCGTTGAACGGTTTTGTAGTTATAGCCCGGAAACAAAAAGAAACAGTAATTTGGTATTTTTTACTAAGTTTCCATGGCAACAGAAAAAAATACCTCGCATGGAAGGTCCGCAATAGCAAAAGACACTACTGGAAATTATATGATAAAATTCAAAGAGATTTAAAAGACCAAGGATTGCAAAGGCAGATACCATATGTTATTGTGTCTATGCACACTCATTATTTCTACTAAAATGATCATTGACACTAAACTGTAGAAGAATGTACTTACTTGGTAATCCAAAACACCCATACTTTTCTATAGACCCAGCAAAGGCACTGGCTTCTCTGGATTGATGCTGGTGAACATTTGTAAACGATATTAAATATGGACCATGCCTCTTCAACAAAACATAAATAATGTAGATAATGTTGCAGCACGAGGAAGCTTATTTTTCTGGCCTAAACTTATATAAGATTTTACTACCAGAGATCTTGTACCCAGCACCAGAACATTTCTTGTGCAATAGGCAACTTCTTGAAATTAAATTAAATTTACTTTTTCTAAGAATGATAAAACAATCATTCGGAAAGGTAGTAAATTATAATACTAGTAAAATCCAGAAAGATAAAAAATCACTGACGGAGAAACAAATTAACAAATAAATATGCCTCCAAATAAATTCCCAAAAGTTAATAATGTCAATAATGACTTACAAACTCGATAGCATGGCCTTGCTTTAGACCCATCTGTCCAACCAACATAAAGGCATCACGGAAATGTACTTCTGAAATAAGTCGGCTTCCCATAGCAATAAACACATTTCTCCCTTCTTCTTTTAGACTGCAATACAAACCAAATATCATCACTAAGACAAATGTTATAGATTACAAGTATCCAAACCTACTGCTGATAATATCATACTGACTTTATAGCTAAAAATTGTCTTTTCTATATATCTGAGGTTAGTTTTAACAAGAGGCCCAGAGGCCTTAACGGTCACCAGAGTTGTGATATACCTCACCCTCACCCCACGCTTTGCCTTATTTCAAATCCTTTTTGGCCCTTCCCACAGCTTCTTCTCCACTAATTTTGGAGAAGAAGTCTTAAATGTCAATTGTTTACAGATACACACCTCATGATATACCACAAACAATGCACAATGACAGATAAATGACTATCATATATAGGTCACTTAATACTTCTTCTCAGCAAGGTGACCTAAAAATCCTCTAAAAGATTCACTTAATACTTCTTCTCAGCAAGGTGACCTAAAAATCCTCTAAAAGATTCACTTAATACTTCTTCTCAGCAAGGTGACCTAAAAATCCTCTAAAAGATTCACTTAATACTTCTTCTCAGCAAGGTGACCTAAAAATCCTCTAATAGATTATAATATCATACATCCATTAATAATGATATAATAAATTGATCTTTATTACACCAAATACATCGTATCTCCAATATGGAATTATCACATCAAAATATATAACTATATATATATAATAACTTATTTTGGTAAGATCAAATTCTTGTTCAAAACTTATTTTGAACATATACATTGTATATATTTGTAGCACAATCATGATCAATTTATGACATTGTATTTATGATAGTTACTAATATGTATTGAATTGTCATGTATACAAAGCTATTCCATCTTTGCGTAGGTATTGATTGTGACGTCATTTGCTTGCGTGCGTAATGTCATACTTTTCAGAGAAATTGACGTGAATTTCACTCAGAAAATGATGATGTCACAATGGATATCTGCCCGCAAGGGAGCTAACTCTGTAATATGCAAAGACAGAATTGTAACATATACCATATTTACAATTATATTAATAATATATATTTTCAAATGATGAAATATCTTAATCAGAATTTTGTAATATTAATTCTGGCCTCAAGAATCTTATTTTTATACTTCTACATATATGTTTAGACATGAGAAGGCTGCAACCATGGTGTATTATTTGAAAGGTATCTCTGAGTTCATCTCATAACATCCAACAAAACATTTTGACACATTAATCATGACATTGCCTTAATAAATACAGATTGTATGGCATGATAGGTGTGACACAAATAAGTGGTAAAAACTAATAAAACTGAACAGAACACAGCTCCAGTGAGTGATTAAACACTGTGAGTTAATGTTTAGTCAGTTAGAATACTAGAAATTAGTTCTAAAACAATGTTGATATTTTCCATCCAAGTGTTAAAATTATTTCTCTCAAAACTTAAAAATGTTTCCTAAATTCATGAGTGTTTTGTTGATAGTTACAGTGTATATTATTAGAAATTTTGATGAGAAAAATCCATCACTTTTGTTAGTAGAATTACTATAAACTAGGTAAATGGATTAATGAAATCTACGTACATGGACTAATTACGCTCTGTTGCATTGGATCAATTTAATTAGATATCGTGAAGTCCTCTATATAAACTGTATAATTGGTTTTATTTGTGAGGAATTAAAGTTCCCTATATTAGCGGCCAATATCATTTCCACAAACTTAATACCTTCAAATTAAATGGTAAGAATGACTTATGAAGTAAGATAATCTCTATAACTTATATTATTTAAGCACTGAAGTCACTATTTTTAAATTTCATCGGGGTATGAAAGAAATTTTGTTTGCAAACTGTTTGAATCCGCGTAAGGTTTGCAAGCAAAATTTATTTCATAACCCGATGAAATTAAAAAATAGTGACTTCAATGCTTATAATTCATTTTCCAGGCTACTTTATAAAATGGAATATGTTTACACGTACGATTCCATTGATTTTTTCCAAGGGATTATTTTTTTTCAAATCAATACGCAACGTAAATGTTTCTATTGTGACGTCATTCTCGGATTTTTTTTCATCGTGGAATGAATAGGCCAATCAGAAAGCCAGAAACAAAGAGAAAATTAATTATTATTGTTTGAAATTAACAAAACATGAACATTTCTCCTAAAGAATTAGAATCAAAGAGGAGATTGCAAAATTTTCTCACTGTCAAATTGAACAACTATACAGTATACCTTTAAAATTCTCACCTGTCTTGCACTGTTAATTTTAATTAGTGAAAACAAATTAAAATATTGATTGTGTTAATGTCTTAATTAAAGGTGTTAATTTGACAACAAACTACCAATATATGCCAGACATTGGTAGTCTATTTTTTGACTACACATATCCATACACTTACCGCTGTGGCATATCTTTGATAGAAACACTATGCAGTGAATTATAAAACATTGTCAGACAGAACAGATTTGTACATCGATCGTTTAAATAATATCAATCATACAGAAAACTATTTCATCACAACTATTAGTCCCAGAAATATACAAGCGAGAAGTTGAAATATACAAGTACAAAATGAAAGACTTTGAAGTAATGCTACAAAATGTACTTTTGATCTCATGACTAGTGGACATGTACTTCTAACTAAATGACTTGATGAAGAATTTTTTTTTTAATCTTTAACATGTACAATCAGTTATAACATCATTATATTATTATTCTTTTTTCATTTTTATAATAAGAGAAAGAACAAATAAAATCAACATGCACTCACCCTTCTGACACTTCATCAAAGCTGGCCGCTAAGACAAGTGTGTTCCTGGGCACTTTGTCTCTGGTATATCGTAATAGCGGGTATACTGTAAAATAAAAGGTGAATTGTTGAGTAAAATATTTCATTATCGTACCTCACTGATGAAAAATAGTCGCTGGTTGGTAAAATGATGTCATGCGTAAGGGTGACACAAAATATCATTAGAAGGCCTTTGCCCTATAGCATCTGATCTTAGCTATAGCATGATACAGGACCAATGTCAGGTCTCCAGGCCCTCTTGAACTTAATTAAGAAGTCCATTAAAGATGATAGCCTTTTTGGTACTTGTGATGTTGAATAAAGTTCATGATCATCCATAATAACAAAACTTGAAAAAAATCTTGATTTTGATCAGAATGCTACAGCCCCCCCCCCCCCCCCCCCCCCCCCACAATGTTCTCCTCCTCGATACTCCAGGGATTCTGATCACATACGATCTCTACACCCCTGGAATATCTCATAATTAAACTGGAGACAACAGAAAAAACAGGTAATTTAGTCCATGATATACATCAAAAGAGCCGTATAATGATACACTGTGGTTAACTGTGTGGCTATGAAGTAGGGTGTCACTCTCTCTGTAGTCTTCAAAGAAAAATTTTACAGGCCTGTAATTGGTTCAGATTTGTTCCCCTGAGCTGCCTTCAGTTTTGCTATGAGATAGTCCAGGGGTGTAAAGATTGTAAGTGATCGGATACCCCTGCTGGGCTCCAACTTGCTTTCTAGTTTGCTTAGCAGAAGTTGCGAAAATGATTTTGTTCTCTTTTAATTAGCAAATAAGAATTTCATTTAGCAAATTGTGTATTCGCAGCATTACTTAATGAAAAATGTTAAATCACTTAGTAACGCTAAAGAATGTATTGTATGCGTTAATTGAAAAGCACATAACATACAAATCCTGATCATTCGTTAGACCACACTTCATCGTGTGTTACTTGACATCCTTCAACATTAAAACATATATGGTACCGTAACTGATTAACTTATCAACTGTTTTAGACTGGCTATGAAAGCAACGTGGGTACACAGCAAAAGAGTGTAAGGAAAAAGTAGTCAATAACCGACAGGAGGAAAGTGGATAGAAATTAAGTTGTGCATAAAAATGTCATCGATGTTGGAGTCTGTGTCAGTGTGATTGGATATTGGGCGAGTGAAGAAAAACTTTCGCATTTTTGGCGAATTAGGATGAACTTATTTTCGATATAAGCTAGATAAATTCGTTAATAACGAAAATGCGAATGGGGTATCAAGGATGCCTCCTCCTCTTACTTACATAACATTGAATCTCTCCCATTATGCACCTGTAACAAGGACACACACACAATGGGAGATGAACTTACCATCAAGATATGTATCAAATGTTTGTTGGTCTTTTATTTCCAAAGTATCAGCTGAAACATAACATTAAGCAGATAAAAACAAACACAAAATCATTCACAGTTGAGCTTTAAGTAATTTCACGTCCAGAAAAAATGTTGGTTGAACAGTTACATAACTTTCAATAAAATTTCAAAATTGGAAATAACCCCACTAGATAATATTAAGCTCAATACATGTATAATAGACCATTGACCTAATGGCCTGTATCGTACATGTATTGCCATGATAGCAATAAATACATAGAATACTGTACCATCTGAATGGCAATTTCAATATACAGTAACAGTTCCATACAATATGTTCAATATACTCTCAATGGGAAATAATATATTTCTAAATTTGACATTGTTTTAAAAATATGTCAGAAATATAACATTATTGAGGAATATATTTGAGCCAGATGAAAAGATATCTGTTACTCACGATTTATAAACACTGCATTTATACCTCGACCTGTATTCTCAAGCTCTGGACTGAATACTCTGGAAAAGACATTAAAATAAATTAATGATATTTTCCATTTTTCAACATATGAGAACTTAACTTGTGAATTCCACTTGAATGGAAAGATAAAAGACAAATTTTGACCAGCAAATTGTGTTATAGAACTTCTTAATGGTATGAATAGACTCACATTTTACTATTAAAGCATATTGTTGGTCCAACATTCATGCCATGTCCAGTCTTGATCATAAAGGCGATCTGACCACTGGGGCAGCTTACTCCACAGGAAGCACCTGCTGATTAGAATTATGTAATTAGTATACGTACAACCTTCTGAAAACAGGCGACTAATAATAATTCAGGTGGGTTTTATTACATTTTAAAGACTAGCAAACCTGCAACTTTAATTTTACTTTGTATCAGCAGTTTTTGTAATAAGTAGAGAATAACAAGAAGAGATTTTAGCATCACCATAGAATGATTTATGTCAGTCAAAGAGAAGATTCTTCTCTCTGCTTTTCCCTTAATTCTTTACCCGCTACCCATTAAGTATTTGATACACACAGGGAAACTACACTACACATAAACTACAGAACAGGAAAACACTTCATTGTCAAATCTCATTAAGTTATTGGCATTATACATATACAAATGTACCATTAAATATTTGATATACACAAGGAAACTACACATAAAACAACAGGAAAACCTTTCAGTTGTCAAAATTTGATATGTATGGCCCAGTTAAAATCCAACACAATATCATTATTCATTTTCAAAAATTAAGAAATTCTAATTTAAACTCGACATCATAAAATCCAACTTTCAAAAGAAAATGGAAATCACAAAATCTTGACCAAAACCGCCATGTGCATACATGCAATGTACTTGTAAAAAGTATGCATGTGTTGTACTAAATAAAATGTATTAGATTGTTCAAAAATTCACACAAAATATATATATTTCATAAACTATTTTGCAAACTAAAATCTTCTGACAGAACTTGATATTTCAGTAAAGGTTAGTATTTTACCTGTGATATTTTTGGTGATCATGCTGCCATCCCATACCTGTCTCATCCCTGTCAACAAGTAAAACGTTAATTAATATCAACTGTACATGTTTATTACATAAGTATGAACATATTATTATTTTACTTGTGAGAATTGCCCATATATTCAACATTCTCTTTAATTTAATACTGATCTATTCCTCAAGCTTTCTACAAAAACAGACTTCACATATTCATTTTTTAATGACCAGAACAAATATTTTAACTGAACAACTGAATTTGCCTTTCTGACATACATACCAGAGTTACTTCCCTTGGTGATTTTACAAAATAATTTGATTTTGACAATAACAATATTCTTCAGGGTAAAGGAATGCACTTTATAGCCCTGTTGGGTTAATTCCATGACTTGTATGTAATTAGAGTTGTTCCAGTTTGTTAATGATTAACCTACCTGTTTGGAGGACAGGTGCCCTGTGATAGTACAGTACCCCACATAGTATCAGAATAAAGGCACATAGTGCCAGTTTTCTGTAGCCTACAAATAGACAGGAATTTGACATGGAAATCCACAAAATATGTTAGCAAGGTACCATAAACATGTATAGTAGATCTACATTGCATTGTCAAGTACAGTAATCACAGGAGGTAGTGATAACGTTATTACCAGCTGATTTATAGTTATTTCTCTTTGCTTAAATTCATTTAGGCACAATTTTCAATAAATGAATGCTCTATAATATTGTTAATGTTTGTGTAGGTGTTAATTGCTAACATTGTTATACTGTACCTCCAAGTCTCCATATGAGGCTACGCCTCAGTTTTCTGTACACATGCATCACGTTTCCAGTTCACTGCTGGTAAACATCCCTCCAGAATTTGTCTATCAATCTGATTTCCTGTTTAGGAATAATACCAACTACAGGTGCCTTCATACATCTCAGTAATGGTCTCACACAATGTGACAAGCAATTGATTTCCAAGAATAAAAAAAAAATCATTTACGAATAATCAATGAAATTGATCAACTATAGTTAATTGCCAGTGAGTTGCAAGTGAGTGAAGTACGTACCACAGTCAATTAAAACTATATCGGTACGTAGAACTATGGTTAATGTGAAAATAGGAACATTATATGTTCACCAACAATTGATCGTGGTAATTAAAGTAGGATTTTTTAACGTGAGTCCAGAACACTGTTTTTTAAATTTTGATGAGTCCTAGTACAAAGAAATATAGAGGGTTCTCAAAATTTTGGTGAGTCAAGCAAGAAAATCATGAGTCCAGGACTCATCTAAATGAGTTCCATAAATCAGATACACAGATTCTGTTTATGTTCATTTGGAAATTTCAGTTTGTAAACATAATAACCATGACAACAAAATAACGTGCGGCTTAAAAATTCCAACAATTTCAATATATAGTAATGTACAAAACTACAATTATTACAGTAATTTTCACTTCAATCTAAATTTTGACCAATCAGTATAGCCTCTGGTATGTTTCAATGGTAAATGTTATGAGTGAAATATTAGGCATCCATAATATTACATGAAATTGACCACCTTTGAACAAAATTGGTCCACAATACTAATGAGTTATTGGCCATTTTACAAAACCTGTGAAAGTGTATATATATAGTCACCAGGTAATTATATAATTATGATATTATTTTTTTTCAGATCTACTTATGGTCACAGTAATCATTACTGTAAAGTTACTTTGCTGACTGTTTCAAAAGTGTCTTTTCATGCTTTACCTCTAACATTGTTGGAGTAGGTGATGGGGATGAAGGTGAAGACACTGAAGAGGGGGTCCCCAGGGAGTGTGTGTGTATAGCTGTGGTCTCACTGAGGTCACACCTGACTGCTATATATTAACTAGGTTAATTATTCTACTAACTATACTCAAAATAATGAGTGATCTATGTTAGTGAGGTCGAGTCGCTAAATATTTGTACCTCAGATTTCACACTCATCATGATATAGGAAGATCAGATACATTGTATAATCATTACTACTGTCATCAATATTGACATCGTGATCTAGCTAGTCTAGGTTGATATTTGATGAGTTGCAGTATCAAAGTTTATCGAGGAAAACAAACAGGACTCATGATCAACAGGTGTAAGCTAGTAAAACTGTATTGCTGCTTCCCAGAACTTTCTTTTTTTAACCTTTTAAATATTTAATTGTGAATACTCTATGGTGTGTTTAAAATATACTTTATGTAAATTGTCATCTCGGTGCTCAACAAGAAGAGGATAAAGGATGAAATTAAACTAAATGTAGATCAGCCTTACAAGTACAACTTACTGTACCATGGCTGGAAAACAGTGTGAAGGAGAGAAGATTTTGGGCTTAGTTAGATAATTTATAAGCAGCGACGTTGCTAATAAGTTAACTTATTATATTAATCCAATAATAATAGATCTAAACTGTAAGACGTCGATATTGAGAAATTCTGATGTGCAATACCGGCACTTTCAAAAGTGTCTCGTCATGCTATACATCTTACATTGTTGAAGTACTAAGCTATACTGTATTTTCAAAGGCTGAGTGCAATATAACATTTGTTGATTGTGTTTACGCAATTTACCTCGAGCTTGTGCTCCATTGGGTTTATCATCCCATAAACTAAACAAAGTAAGAGGTTAATCCTTAATTGAGCGTGAACCTTTATGACGTCATAATAACGTAACTCACCATTACCCATGATTCCTCTGAGGTTTTCTACAAAGCTAGACAACATCAGTGAGGTGTTCCAAAAACCGTGCGAAAAAACATCACGAACCGATCAGTGCAATATATTGTTTTCATGGAAGCGTGCAATATAACTTCGAACTGTGCAATATTACAAGGTTTCATTGAACAATTGGGATAATAGCTGGAAATATTATTTCCTCATATATACAACCATGGGACATATATAAAGTATTCGTTATTTTAATGATGTTGTTATAGTTTTTGTTTGGTCTAATGCAGCTAGGATTCAGCTCCACGCTCTTTATCTATTGGGAAAAAGCCAACATCTGTTGTATAGAATAAACTAGAGACGTCGTGTGACATGTTCATAACGTCAGAATGACGTCACTTTACTCGGAGTTGACGTCATGCATTGTTTTTCCTGCCTATATATTTGGGGCCGAAATAAGGCCCTATTTCCAATTGTATTTCTTGTTATTTTTTCCCAAATCTATGTCTAAATTTCCCAAATCAGTGAGTTGACACTTATTTTGTGTGACGAAACAAAAAATTCCAGAAATCCCAAGTATGAACGTCGTATTTTAGTATACATTCTTACACATGATTCTTAGAGAAGGATAATTTTTTATTTCTACCTTTTCCAAAATTTCCATAAACACTGTTAAAGTTTTTCATTTCATACTTTTATCGCAAAAAAATTCCCAATTTTCACCAGGTGGCAATTTCCAAGAATACCCAGGAAAAACACTGTCATGATGGCAACATGGGCCGCAAAAACAAAGAGCTGAGTAACTGAGCAGAAAGAATTGATTGTCCAGGCGTCATTTCAAATGCCATATAAATCAGAGTTAGCACAATTATTCAACATCCCCAGGACAACAATTACTAGCGTTTTGAAGAAATTTCACACACAGGAAACTGTTGAAAACAAGAAGCGAAGTAGGAGGAGGAAATTGTTTAGTGACAGATATAGAAACAACACCGCCGTTGTTCGTCTTATTAAATATAACAGAAAAAGGACTTTAAATGTAATTACTAAGGTATTTAATGAGGCAAAGGAAAGGACATTTTGTAGGAACACTGTTATGAGAAAATTGCATGAGAAAGGATATCGCAGACGAGCTCTTCGAAAACAAATGGTTGTGCAGGATGTAAACCGAAAGAAGTGTGTTAGGTGGTGTAAAGAACGAAAATCTTGGAAATTGACAATGAATGGAAAAAGGTGATCTTTTCTGACCAAAGTCAAATCGTCATTGGTACAAATAATCGTGTATACATTTGGAGAAAGGACTCCAAACTTAACAGTCCCCATCTTGTGTGTCCTCTGTCGCAGCGCAAGGTGACTTTGATGGTATGGGGTTGCTTATGTTTCAATGGTGTGGGCACTTTGTTTGGTGTAGATGGTAACATCAACGCTCAAAAATATATTGATATACTGGATAATAACTTGTGGCCTGTAATTGCTTAACATTTTCCAAACAACAGCTACATACTTATGGATGACAATGCACCTGTACATCGCACCAGAATAGTCAATGCATTTATGGAGGAAAACAACATAAATACGACTGATCATGAGTGGCCTGCACGATATATGAGTCGATTCCAGCCCGTATAAAAGAAGTGATACGTATGAAAGGAAACCTTACTTAATATTAAGTTAAGTTTTTTTTATTTATAATACAGCTTTTGATGTAATGATAAGTCACGCAAACAAAGCGACGTCATTTTGAAAATGACGAATACTTATGTCCCATGACTCAGACTGTAGATTGGTGAAAACAAAATATTTAATATACTTTCAGCATCATACTGAGTATGCACGTGGTACCAATCACCTATAATTTATGATTTTATCTTTAACATTATACTTAACAATGAAGTGTTAGTATCTGCTACGGGAAATTCTGAAGCATTCTTCATTTAACAATTAAGAAATTAATAAAGATTCTGCTTAACAAAATCAGTCCAAAATATGAGATACTTACATCTATGAAAACTGCGAGGGCGTTTCGGTCCTGCTTATCTTCGGATCATGGTTAATCGCTTATCGATCATGGCAATGATGGCGATTCAAATACTCTAATTTTGTTTGCAACATATATGAACTAATTTAGAAGGCTGGTTATGCAGTGGAAAACGAAATATCGACATAAATAACCTTAATAAAACAGAAACATGCGTCACGGACAGCAATAACAAATGTGCCGACTGCTAAAAATTTCAACCGGAAATGTTTATAATGTCACTAATGTTAGGACCAGCAACGGATATGTAATTTCCGGAAACTCCACGTACATACTGTGTGTGTACATAGTATTTTCTATTTATCATACTTAATTCCTTTTTTCATAAAATATCATCCCATTTTTCGTTCAAACTGTTTTCTTGAACTATTCTTTTCATCTTTTGTTATACATGTATTTCAATAATATTTGATTTTCGAAATCGATATTCTGATATCCGATTTCGAATGTTGTATTTTTTTGTGTTAAACAAATATAATACATTGTATATTGACACGATTAAATTTTCTATATTATATTGAAACATATACATGTAAATGTATTATATAAGGCAAAGAAGTAATGTATATATAAATCTATGTTTCTGGTGTACTGATACAATTTACTTACAATCGATTAAATTCAAGTAAACATATTTTATTTGCACATTATATACAGATGGGATTAGACACAATTTGTAAACTTATAATCCGTCTTATCCCGTAAAAATGATGATATATACGTATGACGGCAAATATTAAACAAAATGATGATTGAATAACGCACAAAATTACAGCTTTAAG
The DNA here is from genome assembly GCF_041381155.1 of Argopecten irradians. Classification (NCBI taxonomy): domain Eukaryota; kingdom Metazoa; phylum Mollusca; class Bivalvia; order Pectinida; family Pectinidae; genus Argopecten; species Argopecten irradians. Next base: position 13,056,700 of record NC_091145.1, on the reverse strand, counting down.
ATAAAATTTACAATGTAGTTCAAGCATGATGAAAATTTCTCTGCACCCTTATGTCTTTATAAAATAAAATTACTGTAAAATACAGAATCAATTTGTAAATAACATCATTAAATGAATGAAATGTCAAATATTAGAAATATGTCTTTTTCAAAGAACAGGAAAGTATATAGTAATAGATACATTCAACAGTAAATTTATATAGGATCCGTTGAGTTAACTCCATGCTCTTATAATACATGTTCAGTTTATAATTAATTGTATCAGAATTGAAAAATAACGAACTGCTGGTTAGTAAATTATTAAATGTGTAAATACATATTTAGATAATCAACAAATTACAAAACGGGATGGTCGATTGGCACAGAAAACTGTCGTCTACATAACACTTTTTGAAGCATTCGATACATGAAAACACCGCACCATAAAATGTCTATGCCTTTCTTCTATTATGCACCATACCATACTGTAACAGCTCCTTTAGCTTGCTGAGTGCAGACGCGTTTTACCATGTGTCAAACCGACCACGATATCAAATAAAATCTGTACATATAGATCAATTCAATCAAAGCGTTTAGAATGGCGAATAAAATCACGAACTAATGAAAATAAAAATTTTGTTATCTGTTTCAGACAATGCATCAGAACCAAAAAGTAACAGATCTAGCAGTTATATCAATCAAGTTCTTGAAAGTCTTGTAAAAGTTTGTGTATCAATAAGTTTCTAGAGACAACAAATAATGGACATAATAAAATAGAGTTCAACAGTCTCTATGGCCTAGGAACATCTACACATATGCATAGAGGGGATCGGATTAAATTAACACCTTAAACTTTTAAGATCGGAATTTAGTTCACTGCATTTGTGCCTTAGACGAGTATGAATTATATTCAGTTTGTGTGAGCAGTGGGGGTTGAGGGTGGCAATTTCATTGGAAATTGCATAGAAATAGTAAATTATTAGGAGGTGTTTTTTTTTCAAGAAACGGATTTACACAAAAAATATTGAAGAATTTTATTCCAGGGGCCTTAAAGTAATGTATGGTGCCTTAGCAAAATGCAGAGAACATAACTTTTCAATAAATTGTAAACTTGATATTGTTGATAAAGTGATAAAATTCCGTTATATTGCATGGGTGTGAAGTTTGGGGATATTGGAGACAAGAGGTATTTGATTCACCGAAAGGAACATATTATAGAATATACAAACAAGATCTTATTCTAGAAAGATATCTTATTGAACTCCCTCCTAAACTGCCTGTCGCTGATAAGTTTAGAACATGTAATGTAAAGCTTCCTGTTGAATATCGACGTCTACTATTATCGTCTACAGTACAACTGGGTTACACATGGAAGTTCAGTTATCCATGCGTGTAAGGAATTTATAAGGAAATGAAAAGCATTGAAGGCGATTTATATATACATTTATTTTAATTCATTTACGGATGTTGGTAAACGATGTCATCTATATATTAATTGTATTATATCCGTACTACATTGTGCGTATACCAATACATTTAATTGGAACCAAACCTCCTAATTAACTCTGATTATCTTATGGGGACTGTATCATTTTACAATGAGTGTGTAGATTGTAGATGTCATATGCTACATCATAGATTTGTACATAACTCAGAGGATTGTGTATACCGTACTAATCACAGTTTCCACGCAGTGGCAACGCATGCTCCATACTAAATAGTCAACTATTTACTGTTGACATGGTCATCTTAAAAAATAACCCCATGCACTATCTAAGAGCGTGGACTCTTTTGCGTTAGAAGATAAAAATGCTGATGCGTCTGCATATAGGATAAATTGTGGGAAAAGCTGTCGAAGAAACAAGATGGATACGATGACTAAAAATAAAGGTAAGCGTAGAATATGTTTTAGTCTGTTTAATTGAATTTCTATTATATGGTAAATGATCATTTAAATGATAAATACAGAGTGATTGTTTAAGCATTAGCATACGAACCTTGAGAAGGAAGTTTTACAAAATGGGATACTTCGATGAACCACGTAACGTGTGACTAAAGCCAAATTCAGTTAGATCTATAAAAACAGAAAGAACATGCTACTGGTCCAGTTTCTGGTCTCTACCTACAGAAGGCCTTTCAGAACTTGGCAAGAAGTAGTTAAATTTTTTTTTAGGAATTTTGGCCCCTGTGATCCAGGATATAGTTCAAGGTCAATCATTTTAACAAACTTGATAACTATTGATGTCAGCATGCTATATGCCTAATATTAGGTATTTAGGCCTTCTAGAACTTCATAAGAAGTCATTTGAAGATTTTAGGAGTTTTTAACCAATTTGACCTTGAATGAAGATCAATGTCATTCATATCAACAAATATGGTAGTCATTTATATCAACATGCTACAGGCCTAATATAAGGCTCCTAGGCTTTCTAGAACTTTACAAGAAGTCATCAGAAGATTTCAAGTTTTTTGGCCCATGTTACCTCGAATAAAGGTTAAGGTCGGACATATTAACAAATATGGTAGCCAATTATGTCATCATGCTATGTATATAGCTACTGGCTTAATAATAGGTTCCTAGGCTTACTAGAACTTCACAAGAAGCCATTGGAAGATTTAATGATATTTGGCCCCTATGTGACCTTGAATGAAAGTCAAAGATATGCATTTAAACAAACTTCGTAGTCATTTATGTCAGCATGCTACAGACCTAATATTAAGAAGATTTTTATTTTTTTTTTAAATTGCACTTTTGAAATGTGACCCTTATTTCCAATTGGAAGGTGACGCTTTTTTTAGAAAAAAGTGCTACTTTGGTTATTTGTTAATTAGGTCATCTGACACAAAGAGCATATTTCGTCCATCCTTATATGCTGTGCATAAACTTTTCACATCTTGAACTTCTTCTTAAGTTCATTCGGTGCGATTTAGCTGAAACTTGCAAGAAATTATCCTGACATGGTCCCGTCTAAGTGTTGTTATAGTTCAGGTCTATCAAAAATCTTAGATGGCCGATATAGCAGCCATATTGAAATCCCATTTTGAACTTCTTCTCAAGGTCTACCTGTGTGCGATTTAGCTGAAACTTGCTTGAAATTATTCTGATATCGTTCCGACCGAGCGTTGTTATTTTTTGAGTTGATTGGTAATCAAAGATGGCCGTCACAGCAATACAACATAATATATAACGGTATAAAAATTGCAGAAGAGAAGTACATAGTAAGTCATTTAGGATTATAGCTTATTTGACCCCTGTGACCTTTGAATGGAGATCAAGGTCATTCATTTGAACATACATGTACATGGTAGCTCTTTATCCAATCATGCTTCATGTCCATTAGCAGATCTCTAGATCTCTTAGTTATTTACAAGGCATTGATTAAAGGTTTTAGCCTTTTTGACCCCTGTGCCACTGAATGAAGGCCATGGTCATTCATTTGAACAAATTTGATAGCACTTTATTCCAGCATGCTACAGGCACAATATCAGATCTCAAGGGCTGTTACAAGACTGTTTACATCCCTTTCCGAGATCCGGAAATAATAGATGCACATGTCAATTATTTGCTCATTGTATGTCGGCGTCGACTCACCAAAAGAAACCCACTAAACCCTCATCTTTACCGGTGCTAAAAATGTAGTGTCCATATACTTCTACTGCTAAACCTGTAATGTCTGTATACCTCTGTAGCATGTTGACATAAATGACTGACGATGTTTATTGATATGAATTACAGTAACATGCTGACATAATTTTTGGCCACCATGTTTTGTTAATATGAACGAACTTGACCTTTATTCGAGGTTACATGGGCCAAAAAACCTGAAATCTTCCAATGACTTCTTGTGAAGTTCTGGAAAGCCTAGGAACCTAATATGGAGCATGCTGACATAAATGACTACAATGTTTGTTGATATGAATTACATTGACCTTCATTCAAGGTCAAATGGGTTAAAAACTCCTAAAATCATCAAATGACTTTGAACTTTATCCGGGATCACAGGGGCCAAAATTCCTAAAATCTTTGAACTACTTCTTGTCAAGTTCTGAAAGGCCTACTCTAGGTATAGACCTGAAACTGGACCAGTAGCATGTTGAGATAATTCTTTCTGTTTTTTGTTTGTTTGTTTGTTTTTTTAATCTGGTCAATATTGGTCGTTAATAGATCTAACTGAATTTTGCTTTAGTCACACGTTACGTGGTTCATCAAAGTATCCCATTTTGTTGAGTAAAACTTCACATTCCTTCTCAAGGTTCATATGCTAATGCTAAAAAAAATCATTCTGTATTTATCATTTAAATGATCATTTACCGTAGAGTAGAAATTCTATTTAACAGACTAAAACATGTTCTACGCTTACCTATATTTTTAGTCATCGTATCCATCTTGTTTCTTCGACAGCTTTTCCCGCAATTCATCCCATATGCAGACGCATCAGCATTTGTATCTTCTAACGGAAAAGATTCCAAGCTCTTAGATATTGCACGGGGTTACTATTTAAGATGACGATGAGCGAGTTCGATCACAAGCTATAGTCACCGTAGTGAAACTAAAGTGTGATCGAACTTACTTTAGTTTCATGTTGTGCACATGTGCACAGAAACAATAAATTGTAATGCGCATGTCTTATCGACTAGAGCTCAACCACCGATTTCCTTTAGTCGTTCAACAATAACTAAACTTCTTTTGCGCATGCGTCATTTTTTGAAAACATGGCAGTGATTGGTTGTGGCTTACACGCATGTTTAACCTCAATAAATAGAACAGCATGGCCATATTGATCGAACTCGCTCTATATCAACAGTCAATAGTTGACTATTTAGTTTGGAGCATGTTTACAGTAGTGGACGAGGATGGACAGAAACAAGGAGGTACCCTTAGAATGTCAATGGTGTTGTCACAGCATAAACAACATCATCGGAGTAGTCTGTCTCGTTTGCAAGAACGAGTGCGAGTTTTGTGGAAAAGTAGCGAAGTTTGAGGGAAATGGCATCGAAAAGACTAAATGCAAGCCAAGACCTGCCCCGATATTTTGTTATTCAGCATCCCAAGTTCCAAGTTCCATGTCCACACTTATTGTATTTGAGCGAATGCAGCACAGTGTTCAGACCGGCGACCACAACGCTTGGCGACGAAGATTCTCTATTTGGCACCATGCAATTGTCGAAAATATTAAGATTGACAAGGACGCAACCGTGTTGAAACTGATTCACGTGAGTAGAAATGATGACTATTAGAAAATCGTGCGTAACATTCTGAAAATAAAACCATGGTAGGGAGCGCTACATGTACAAAATATCAGTATTCAATTGCTTTCATAAATCTTTAACGCAATCAAAACACTGTTCGATTCAATCCATACATTTTCATTAGTTGTCTATTTTTGAATGTTTGTTGTAAAAAAAACAACGACGTTGGTTGCTAGGTTGGATAACTACGGTAGTCAAGTTGATAGTTCAGCTTGCTGAACATTATCGCCGTTTGATTAAAATATAACACTATTGACTTTCAGTAGTTTTGTCAATTTAAAAATTTGTGCATATATCAATAATGTTCATTTCGATAAGATATTGATATACTTGTAACCAAGGCGGATGATTAGTAAGTACCGCTGTCAAAGTATTTATGAGGTCCGAAGTAGAGATTGCCGCCTCATTTGATTTTCAGTTGATGAAGATTAGTGTGATATATTGATGGTATGGCCGTTGATTACAAAGTTTGAATCAACCGGATATGCTGAATGTATATCATGGATGTATCGGTCTACAAACGAGTTATATCCTAAATCAAAACAACGAATTCTTCAAAGACACAGCTTTCATTTCGTTGTACAGAGGATAGGCAAGTGTTTGCATGGTGTGCATTGGATGCGAAGACAGAGCATAAACCTAAAGGTGATGATAAAGTTCGGATAATATTTTGTTTGGAAATCTAATCGTGACATACTTGTAATTGTATTTAAGTCAACTTAGCCTATAGTTTGCTTGAAAATCATAAACTTTGTAATTTGCCGCACATTATTGATGAAGATTCTCAGTTGATAGACTCTAACGGCGGTTCATTTGTTATCTATTAGTATAGCATGCAATGTTTGAAAGATGCTCCACCGCTGACAAATAGTATTGTTTTACTATTAAAAACAGGAGCAGATGATTTGGTTATTTTCTTCAGTTTCAAAAGTTACTTACTTTACACCATCACCACCATTGAAAAGTTTGAACTTCTAATTTTACTTAAAGATGCTCCAATGCCGACGGAGCATACATTGATGTTCATCATTTGAACAATAACTGGTGTTTAATCATGTATATACATATGTCTAATTAACACAAAAAAATAATGAAAAAATGCCTTTGGTGCATGGGCAATCAGTACTTCATTCCATATACAAGGATATAGTGCCACGGTTTTTTTTGGGGGGATGCAATTAATTATTTTTTAAATTTTTAACTTAAAATAAAATGAAAATCTCACACTTTTCAGTGGTGGTAATGGTGTAAAGTAAGTACCCTTTGTAACTGAAGAAAAATACTAAATCGTCTGATCCTGTTTTTGATAGTGAAAAAATAGCATTTGTCGGTGGTGGAGCATCTTTGAACAAATGTTCCGTTTTGATATCAAATAAAACAAAATAAAATCTAATAACATTTTTATTTTGAAATCCGTCACGAAGACAAATTACCACAATACCTCCACCTCTGGGTCGCGGTGGTCAAGAGGTTAAGATGTCTCGACATATTACCACAAGACCTCCACCTCATGGTTGCGATGTTCGATTGGTTAAGATGTCACGACATATTACCACAAGTCTATCAGCTCTGGGACCATGTGGGACAGTTGCTTGGTACTGACCGCTAGTTTGTGGTTTTCTAAGCTGCACTTCCTTATATGAACCTGGCTATTAATATGATGCAAAACTAAAGATACTGACGAGCACAACATTTTCTGTGCTGCCTGAGGATCGGTCGATAGATCCCTGTTAAACCGAAAACGTCTGTTCTTTTAACATGAAATCAAAGCAAAACTGTGTGATGGTAAAATGTAAAGTAAATAAGCAAAATCTTACCGAAGTATGAACTAGAAATAGTCCGGCCTGCCACTGGGCTTGTATTTATACGTAATAGCTATTACATGTACGCTAATTCGAATACGAAACCTCTTCCATTGCTTAAATCTATAAATGAACATATCTAGATGTGTCAATACAGACTGATAAAACGATTGTGATATCTTACGTAAAAGCTGCTTACTGGAGATTTTCATCACATTGGAACTAGTCCACGTATGAACGCATTACGATTACCTTACGATAATATTCGAACGATTGTCTCTAAAAAGCGATAGTTATTGATCAAGAGGCACATCATAGACAATCGATTAAAATATTATTACGATTGATATTTCAAAATGATAAAAGTTTAACAAGTATATGTTACTCACAAGTAATTAGCATACCATAAAGGCCTAAGAAAGAGATAAACTATTCAGTATTTGTATATTACAGAGTCATTTGCATTTGCGGTAGGTTGTGATTGTGTTTGCTTTCTTTCTGTTTTTTTTTAAATTTTATTATTCTCCTGCATCCAAAGTTGTATCTCTCTGAAATGATAACAGATAAGCCAAAGAACTTACTACCATATTGTCAGGCATGAGTGTGAGGGGTGACAGCAGTATTTTTATGTTTGTCTAGAATCAAATATGGCTGCTATTACCTCACTTCAAGATTTAAAATCATGTCAAAATCTCCTTAAGGGCGTGATAAATATCTTCTACGTTTGGATAAGTTATGTTAAATAAAAAGTGGAACATATAACTATAAGGATTTTATCTAAAAATTCAACTTCCAGTTGAAAATAAGGGTCGAAGTTCAAAAGTGCACATTTTTTTTCTCGAAAAAATGATTTTGAAATCCTCTTTTCTAACTCAGGAAGGTCGACATGGGCATGTAACATACTGATATAAAGTTTGTTAATATGAATGGTCTTGGTCATTTTTCAAGGTCACAGGGTCGAAAATACTTTAAAATATTTAAACAATTTCTTGTAAAGTTCTGGAAGACCTATACAAGTGATAACTTAACTTCATTAAGGGTAAAAGGAGTCAAAAACCTTAAAAGGTCAGAGACCTGGTATTAGGCCTGCAACATGCTGAGATGAAAGCCTTGATATAAATAACCTCGACCTTCATTCAAGGTCACATGGTCAAAAAAAAATTAAATCTTTAAGCAATTGTTGGAAGTCCTGGAAGCCCGCGATATCTGATTATTTGGTCAATGTTAATTTTTAATTTTAGTTGCAATAATACACTTTAGACATTTTTTTCCATATCGCGTTATTATACAGTCAACGGACTTGATGAAACGACATGCAGCTCGTTGGGACGAGACGATAATTATTCGTGAGGACTTCAAAATAGGTTCATGTGAAATAACTATGCTCTGAAAGTATAGCTTTGCAAAGTTCTAAATCAACTGTTGGGCACATTGAATACCTTATCTAGTACATCAGAGCTAATGGCTTTACAGATAGGTACTGTAAGCCCCATTATTATCGCGTTTCAAGCAAACTGTCGCGTCCTTGCTATTTTCAATAAATAAATTCTCGATCAATAGCTTTTACAGACAGTCATGCATTTATATATGTGTTTTATACCTTTATTCGCGAAACAGTTGAAGTAACGTTCCAGCTTGCTTTAAAACGTATTTAATACAAAGTGGTTAACAGAACATATACATGTATATCAGTTCGGCACACGAACATTTGGGACAATTGATTCATTATAACTACCATGCAGCATGAAATACAAATGGTTTATTCTGTGGAAGGGGTCTTCTATTTTGAGTATTCATGAAACATGTTTATTACATGAAGTTTGAAATTATTATTTAATTATTTGACTACCAAGACTTCTGTATTAATAAGCAAATTGCCTTTAATGTCTTCTGTAAAACACCGTTATTATTTTCTGTAATTGGTTGCATAATCTTATCGGAATACCGACTGCTCTTAAAATTAGCGTTTTCTCACAACAATCTGTAGTTTTGTCATAACGGGGCGAAATTCAGAAAAATAATGAGATCAGGGATAAAACATTTTTTTCAGTCTGCTTGTTGAATTAAGATCTGTTAAATATGCGATTCCATTGACTTTTAAAGGTTTTTTTTAATACGCAACGCCAATGTGTCTATTGTGAAGTCATAATAACGTCGGATGTTTGCGTCAGAGTGTCAAATCAGCAAGTCAAATTAAAATTTAGTATGAAATAAAAAAAAACCTATTTAAACTTACAGCGAATTCCAGTTTGATCGAACGCTCTAACATGGTACCCTTTAAGCCAATTCATCATTAGTAGTCTTCCCCCTCCTCGATCCTCTTTGACATTATCGGTCAAGGTCATTTAACATTACGCCCACCACCCCCTCCCACTTAAAACATACAAAAGAGAAAAAGGGTTTTTAAATCTAGATTATGTAATCTGCTACTGATTGTTTACATGTAATGTTCGTCTAGGCACAGGAGGAACATAACGTCTCCAGCACGTGTATATTTTTAGAATGGGGATTTGATGAGCTAAATATAGCTGGAAATCTCCAAATCTACGCCACTTATATTAATAACAGGGAATCCCAAAAGAAAGTTCGTTTTTATTAAGATACTAGGGCCTCTAACGACAGACATACTCTCACATCCGGGATGAATGTTGCCTAACAATAACAGAGACATTGGATGTATTCACCACCATTTTAATTTCGGCAAAACAACATCCAAAGGTAGGTATTTCTATTTTCATATTTAAACGCGATAAAATGGGAAACGCTGATATTTTGAATATTGTCGGGGAGGGAGATAGAGGTTCAAATCAAATGCGTACAAGGCAGACACTGTACTAAGGCAGTGTGCAGTCGACAGGATATATTTGTAATTCGCCGGGAATGGAAACCCCAATACAATATTCCATGGTGAGATATATTTCTCTTATTTGATGGCAGCATAAATGCATTTGCTCAGCATAGTAAACATTTTCACACAACCAACCATGTATTGATCAGGCAGCTCTGTCTTACAATGTATCATATCAGACATGCAGACCTGGCTGACTTAAGCTCATTACAAGTGGCTTATATTACTTGTATTGTTATACCTTCACCGACTACCTGTATGTGAATTGCCAGTGACTGTGTGCTAATTATTCTAAAATGAATACCAGAAGTAAAGAAATGGTCACAACTAGCTTATTATTACAACATGTCTCGTCATGATGTATATACGTATGCCATCCTATTACTTTGTACTTTACAAATTTTAAAGTCAATACGAGCAGTCAGAAATGGCAACATCTAGCTTATCACTACAGCATTGTCGTGTCATGATGTGTTTAAGTAGTGCCACCATTAACTCTAACAGTTAGAAATAATAACTTTAACATATTACAACACGTTATGTAATGCTACATTTTTTTATCTGTATGAAGCAAACAGGAATTTCATCGCCTGTTGTGTTAGATTAATGCACGCGATCACCACGAGAGGCACATTACACAGGATGTGAACACTTGAACTTGTAGATCTCAATAACACCTACACAGCCAACAGTCAAAGCTTTGTCAGCTTGACTGGAAAATCATAGAACAAATGTATCCACTATTTATAATTGTCTTTCATGTTTGATGTTTGACTTCAACACCTAGAAATTCAACAGCCGAAGCTTTGTCAGCTTAACTAAGTACCATAGTGCATCCACAATTTATAATTGGCTACCATGCTTGATGTTTGACTTCAGCATCTAGAAAGTCAACAGACGAATATTTGTCAGCTTAACTATGTACCATAATACAATTGTATCCATTTTTTAAATAGTTGTATCATATTTGATGTTTGACTTGCAATGGTATGTCTGTTGTGCAAAAACAAGATTGTTTTCGTAAGTGTAATTACTATAATTCGGGGCTATGTTTCTTTTGCAACACTTGTAAAATTACAAAAAAAAAAAATGATTTTAAATGATTTTAAATATAAATAAACAGCCGGCTATGAGGCGCGGGGGGAGGTCGTTTAAAGAGTCAAAAATGGGGGATTATGTAATCGCATTTCATAAAATGATATACTTGTTTTCAGGTGTCTTGTGAATACCTGCTGAATACAAACAGCTTACTTGATTTGATGATAAATAAATTACAAGTTATTAACAAGGCAGCTAAACGCTACCTTATTTTGTCGGTTTTGTGTAACGGTAACTCAATCGACCTCCTGGTACTTATACAAAATGACATTATTTGATAATCGACGAAGTTTTTAACGACACTTTTACATAATTTAACATTTACATAAAGCAAGTCGAATAATCAGATAAATAATAACGACTATTACGCAGACACATTTTAATGACTTAACAGACATATTTAGATTATGTATACGGTTTTTATAGAGGTTACACAACGAGTGGTTGTTGGATATGGAATTTATTCCATCCGAGTGAGTTTTCAAATTTACAAAAGGCAAGAGTTATAACGAGTGCCTTTTGTAACTTAAAAAAGTAACTTACGAGTAAATTTCGTATTCAATAACTACGTGTTGTGTGGCCTGTTTCTACCCCAATTAAACCATCTACAAGAAGACCGAAATACGATAACGTTTTGGTCGATATCTCCAAATAAGGTATAGTGATATCATCGTAAGCAAACAGGCACTCATTATTATTCAAAAATCTTAATAGCATAAAGAATGTATAGATAACAAATTTTTATCATAAACAACTATTCCATGCATTCCTACTTACCGAACGTCTTTTTTAAATATATATTTAAAGTGGTATAAAACGACATATTGTGGTAGAAATAATACTATACAGCAAATGTTTACAAAGTTCCATATTATATGGAAGTTATACTAGACAAGTTTCTAAAATATTGAAAAAATCACTGAAATTTGGCTTAACATATTTTGTCTCTGCGACATATCTGATTCTAACTATGGAGAGCTGAAAATCTTTTATCAATAATTAACTGTAACTGTATATATGGAACTATACCAAGCAGAATTGCATTGCTGGTTTACCTTTTCATTGTTTTAAACAATGTTACAAACATGTTATACAATGTAAATACTTTCACTATTCATATTATTTATTTCCAGTTACGCGCGATGGCCTCTACAGACGAGAAATTACCCACATTTGAGTTCCAATGCCTGTGTAAAACCCGAGATGACTGTAAACTTAGACGTTACATAGACAGGAAAGACGAGTTGATCGGCACATTCTGCACCGTTTGTAGCTCAGAGTACTTAAGGCATGATTACGTCATAAGCGGAAAAGACGAGACAAATGAAAAAGATACCAACGAAAAGACACAATTCCTTCCAAAACCTACACCAAGTTTGGACAAAAACACAGCGTACCAAGTTCAAAGTTCAACAACACCTATTGATTTAAAACGCTTTGCAGACGAAATAAAAATAGGTGACCATATTACCTGGCAGAGAAAAGTCGGTTACTGGCACCATGCTATTGTCGAAGATGTAGAAGAAACTATGTTAAAGTTGATTCAGTGGAACAAAAACACGGAGAACAGACGCACCGAAATAATGCGTGACTGTCTTAAAGTGGAAACACAGGAGGATGGATTTTATTCCAAGACATACCGTATAGATTATCCAGAAGAAATAACGAAGTTGAATAACACCGAACTTGTTTTGGCTAGAGCCAAGTCAAGACTCGGAGATACAGGATATGGTCCCTTTACAGACAATTGTGAATCATTTGCAACCTACTGCAAAACCGGAGTGGAACAATCACATCAGGTGGCCTGGCTGAAAGGAAAAGTGAACGAACTTATTACACATAATGTCGTTACGACTGCTAGGACGGTAGTGAAGGCAACATGCACAATTGTACAAAAAACTGCTTCCGTTGCAAAACAAACGCTGCCAACTTTAATACAAGAGGCACCTTCTGCAGCTGGAGGAATATTTCCGGCTGAGGGAATCGAATATGCTGTAAAAGGAAGCAACTGGGTTGGTGCTGGAATTGTTTTAGTCATAGAGGGAGGATTTGTAGCCTGGGACCTGAGCAAGGCTTACAAAGAGAGAAAGGATGGGAAGACGACCAGAAATAATTTCATTGAAACTGCCATCAGACGGGTGGTGGAAGGTTTGATGAGTGCTGGATTATCCGTACTGTTCTCTCTTGGTCCAGAATTGATCGGGATAGCTGTTGGTGCGCCGCTTGGTCCTGCTGGCATTATTGTTGGTGGTATCATTGGAGGAGTGGTTGGTGGTGTCGTAGGTAAAGTGGTTGGAACTGCTCTTGGAAGTTTCATAGGGAAAGTGATTTCCTCTTCATTTAAAGCTGATGATAGAGCAGTTACAGATATATCCGAACTGGAAAGTGGTGACCACATAGTTGTGTACAGCTGGTTACTACATCCACGCTGTCATGCGATAGTCGTGGAACATGACGGGATCAACAAAATCAAAGTTATAAGGAACAGGTACTCGGTCGGGGTGGTGGAGGAGTGGATACCCTTCTCTAAGCCGCTCTTCAGGGTCGAGTACAAACAAGGGACGTGCAAAGACGCGGCGAATGTCGTAGAGACTGCGAGATCAATGATAGGAGAACGCAAGTACAGTCTGGCTTTATACAACTGTAAATCATTTGCCAGACAGTGTAAATCAAGTTTGCCCCTTGAACCTGACGATGAACCATGGCAACTGATAAACCATGAGGATATACCCGATGAGGCGCTTCAGAAGCCATGTCTTGAGGAATCAGTATCCAATGAAAATGTTGCCCCATGAATTAGGACAGCATCTATATGTACGGTGATTATTATTATAGTATTTGGTATTTAATTTTTAAAATACATTAACGATAGGGACTATTTCCATGAGTATGAGAAATCCATTTACTTGTTTTGTTTAAGTTTGTTAGCAGTGGTGAATTGTTATAAGCAGCAAGGTTAACTTCTGTCAATTAAAATGAAATGAGATAAATACTTCCAAATACTAAAAATATATTTATCATTAGAAGGCTGTTGTCTGTATACCTTTGTACATTTGTTATTATAATAATGTTTACATTCCTTGTTAACAATTTGATTAATAAAATATGTTTGTCTTTTCTTAAAAATCTTTTTCCTTTGTCTTCGTTTGCAGCGTATCAAACTAGCTTAATGACAAATGCATTATGTAAAATGATTAAGGGAAGGATGTGTATGGGGTGGCCTTGACCACTACACCATGTATTAGTGGAGCAATTAAAAAATCGTTCTTTTTTCAGGAAAGTACGAAACTTTGTATATGGTTTCGATAGAATTGGGCCGAGGTGGCCGAGAGGTTCAGATGTCTCGACATATTACTACAAGCCAAACACTGGGTCGCAAGTTCGAATCCCATATAAGGCAGTCGCCAGGTACAGACCGTTTATCGGTGGATTTTCTCCAGGTACTCAGGCTTTCTTCCACCAAAAAAACCTTACAAGACCTTGGCTTTTTATAGGACGTTAAACCAAAATAAAACCAAACTCTATGAAATATTAAGTTTAAGACACAAATGAACGTCTAGAATTACTATCTCTTGTGTCGCCATATTTGATTCCGTGACGCCGTCGGAAATCAACTTCATTTAGCTATACATCATGTGTGATAGCAGTGTGATAGAGTAAATTAAATAGATCCTGTTGAATTCCAAAATGGACGCCATTGTGAAGTCCATGATAGTCACCACTATCAACAATTTCATTTGTATAAATTGTTCGGAAACAGTTTTGACAAGAATCAAGTTCACACGGCAACTTGTTTGATACAAAACCAGATGCATATGACTTTAGACTTTCATTGCGATAATCTCTGTAAAACAGTTAAAGTGAATAGTCGGGCAAAGGAAACCAGTCTAAATGCATTCTTTGGCCTTCCAAAAGTCATTGTATACCATAATGATGGTCAAGTTCTGCTTACGGTGTCCAGTTTTGACCATTGAAATTTTGGGGAAGCCCGTGTAAATTTAGCACAGTTCTAGGCTAAATATAAATTCGCCAAACTCTTTGAAAACGAGGCTGCGTGGAAATGTCAACATGGACATGTGTTTCTCAGTCGTGTCGGTTTCGTTTCGTGTGATAAACCACTAATGCGGTATGCAAATTGTTGTTTTGAGATGATACATTTGATGCAAATGAAGTATTCTTACATTAATGACAATGCTTTGTAATCATTTTTCGATAAAAGCATCTTGTACATGGAAATCGACACAAATATTCGGCCGATGCAGAGATGGGGCCCCGGCAAGGGGCAATTATTGCAGCATCGCATTCGTCGTATTTTACATCAACCGAATCATGAAGGTTAAATACAAATAATCGTAACATAATTTCCCATTTAAAACCACACGAAAACGTTCCATAGAACGTCCATGCATGTAGCTGTCAAAGATGTGAAAATAAATTAGCTCATACATAGATATTTTACAAGTACAATATATGTGTTCAATTATTCGTGTAGTTTTTTGCAGAGATTTAATTAAATTATCTATGTCTCTGTTTTTTTTTTTTTTTTTTTTTTTGTAAACAATATTTGAGTTCTGGAGAGAGATGACATGAATGTCCAGCTGGAAGGAAAGAAACTTTTATGATGTATATGTATCGTACAATGTATATATGTAAACGTACATTCCATGAAGCTGCTATAGAATTACAACTAGGAAATTCTCTCAAACATTGATAATATTTAATTCTTCACATTCATGTAGGCCTATGCTGTGAGAATTAACACATCATATATATTTCCAGAAAACATATAGGCCTACATGTATGTTACTTTCCTTTTCTGTTGTTTCCTGTTCTTTTTTTTTGTGCTCTGGAGAAAAAGATGATTGAGTTGAAGAAAAGTAATTAATTAAGAGAAATGTGTACCACAGTACTTTGTCTGTAGCCGAGGGGTTCTATACTGTTTTAATAGTCCAGTAATTAATAATTAAATTGAAAATTTCAAAATTAAGATGAAATTGTAAATTCCATTTTTGAATGAAGTGGTTCCCCTCCTTTGAGAGTACACAGTGTGTATACCCTTTTTGGTTTCTAGGAATAATACCTGAATAGGAACCTGAAATAACATGACAATCAATCAGGTATGTGTGTGTTGGGGGGTGGGGGTGGGGGGGGGGGGCTAAAAGACAGAAGAATCATGAGGTTGGGAAGTTGTAACTTGAGTGGGGGGTTGAAATATAGAAGAAATAGCTACAGATAACTGGAAGTGGAAGGGTGCTTTATCATTGATCTGGTCATTGCATATTTGGGGTTTACATGGCTTTTTTTTGGTTATTTAGTCTCATTGATTTTGGAGCAACTTTGAATCCATATGGTACTGTATATCTTTCTTTTTTCCATGTGTAGCTATTTCTTCTGTATTTCACCCTCCGCCCAAGTCACAACTTCCCTATAGGTACCACACTTTTTTGTTTAGAACTCAAATCAAAGACAGATGTACATAGTACTACATACTACATTTTAGTCTATGTGTTTGTAATCACTGTTACTACAGTATTAATACATAAATGGTCTATGTACAAGTTACACATAGACAATAAATGTGAAATTTGGTTCAGACAAAAAGATTTTTAACATTTCAGATAGCTTGCTAGTTTTATGGTTTTATTTATATGTTGAGTCTACTCTCTTGTAAAGTAGAATTTAGAAATCCTAAGACAATGGTATCTATATTGCTATATGTAAAAAAATCCTTATATTTTAAAAGTAATTGAAAAGCTATCTCACAAGCCCTGACAAACAAATGGGCAGGCATATGGATGCAAGAATTATAATCACTGGATCTAGAGGACTAATATAAACAAATATTTCTACAAAGTCAAATATTTCTACAAAGTTAAACAATGAAAAAGTATTGCATCATAATTTTATTTAATGATTACAGTACTAGTTGAAAGGAACATTTAATAAATCAATACTGTTTAAATGTTCTGTTCATGATCTTCTAGGTCCATATTGGAAAAGTTTACTTTCAAGAGCACTCAAATCAACATTCTTCAGTCTTCATATGATGCTAATTGTATGTATATGTATACATACACTTGTATACAGGTCCAAGGGATGAACTTTCTGTATTCATGTCACTATGCATGCATGGTGCCTGAAAAAAAGAACCAACAATTTTTTATATCTGTTGAATATGACAAAAATTGAAATGATCAATTTCAATTATATATCAATGAATAAATGTAGGTTCATTCTACAGGTTTTTTTTATTTTAGAGAAAACATTTTATAAGTTGTGAATGTGTCACTGATGCATTTGATAGAATCAAATATTGTTTCAAAAAAGATACAAAATTCATTATCTATAGTTCCAACAAAAATTCAGAATAATTATAAATGATACATGGCTGCAGTACATTTCAACTCTGTAAAGTTTGTCATATACACATGAACCAGGTACAGTTGTAATAAATATACAAACACTATTTATTATTATGACCAGAAATAATATTGTATGTGTCCTCCAAATATATCTAAAGAACAAGCTAAAACCTACATGTACATATGTATATGTGTATATCAGAACATATACAATACAATTTTACCAATTAACCTACAATGTAAATCCTATATACAATGTATGTGTATTAACACTACCAGAACATGTACAGAACAAAAATTTACAAATTAAAAATCTATAAATATATACATCAGAACTGTATGAATTGATCGGTAGCATAATATTATAGATTAATTGAAACAAATCTTAGCTTGATAATGCACTAGCGGTTACATTCTAACTGTACATGCATTACAACGGTACATTTTATAAATATACAGGGCATTCATTACCCCTAAAGAGGCCCCACTAAAGAACCGCTATTTACCCCAGGGTTACGTTTTACGCGATTGGGGAACAGGTATGAAACATGTGACCATATGTGACCACTCATTTATGAAAAAATACTGCTAGGGACTATTTACATAATGATCAAAATACGAAGACTCACTCACTATCAGCTGAGCAGGGAGTACCGGGTAGTAGGCTAGTAGCTACCGTTGTAGCGGAAAAGATATCACCTTCACTGGTAGCCCTGTTCTGTTAAAGATGCTCCACCGCCGACAGAGTATAAATGATATTCATCATTTGAACAACAATTGGTGTTAAATCGTGTATAAATATGCCTAATTAACACAAAAAATAATATAAAATAATTTATTCCGCCTGTGGTGCATGCACAATCAGTACTTCATTCCATATAGAATATAGTGCCACGGAATTTTTTCGGGATGCAATTAATTATTTTTCATATTTTTAACTTGAAGTAAAATTAGAAGCTCAAACTTTTCAATAGTGGTAATAGTGTAAAGTAAGTAACTTTTGTAACTGAAGAAAAATACTAAATCGTCTGCTCTTGTTTTTGATAGTGAAAAAATACCATTTGTCACCGGTGGAGCATCTTTAATTTTCGTTCTTAAACTGTTATTTTAACCATATTCGTGATTTTTTAAATATTCATGTTGGTTATATCTGTTTTACTGTTATTATAAAATTTTTAGTTATCTTTAACTAAAGGCATGTTATTATTTTCTAGCACACGTTATATTTTTGCTGCTGTGTTATCTCTATCTTTGCATGCGTTTGTCTTTTTTAAATGATGTTAGATTTAGTGGCTGATGTTATTATTTATTTTGCATTGTTATTCATTTCATTTCACGTGTTAGTGTCAGCAATAATTGTTAATGATTTTGTTTCCCATGTTATTGCCAGAATGTTACGTGATTTTTATGTGAAACTTTGTTAGCATCAACAGAACATGTGAGTATTTACGTGACCACGTTACGAGTATCGTTGGAAACGTTATTTTTTTTTGAAAGCGTTATTTTTGTCGTGGAAATACCACTGCCTATTGTTCTCATTGACCCCCTACGGCGACAGCGCAGTGAGGCGGCGGGCGAGCTTCGCTAGTGTGTTGACCACTCACCCATAACGAGAGCACGGCTCCCAATATATAGTCGACTGGCGGTATCGCTGTCACTGTATCGCTACCGTATCGCATGTGCTGTGCAACTGAGCATGGAATATATAGTTTTCAGTTACTATATTTACAGTTCTTGTTCTCCAAAGTTTGCATTCACTGTATAAACTTATTGAAAATTCCTGACATATTAGGGTTGTGTTGAAATCGGCAAGGACGTTTAAATCCTTGGAATCGGTCATAGTTTAACTACACTGTACAGAGATTTGATGTTTTTTTTAAACATATTGTGTATTTCAAGTTTATTGATTATTACGTTATAAATATAATATAAAGATATGTTTCTGATAACGTACGTAATCTGTTTTGATTAACGAAATTGTGTACATTTCTTGTATGGCTGATTAACAAAATTATTTGTCGAAGTTATGCATATTATGGAATCTGTTTTGATTAACGAAATTGTTTACATTTCTTGAATGGCTGATTTATATATATATCACAACATTATTTGAGGCATATTTTGGAACAAGTGCTATATATTCAAAATGAATATTACAAAATCTACTATAATTCTATATGATATGTCGTATCGTACAGGGAAGACACAAATAAATATCAAATGCACGTCCCTTGAATACAGTTACAATACGCATGATGCAAACTGACATGCATTTATTTAATTAAATACACTGTATTGTACGTTTTGTCTACGTTATGAAAAGTGAAATATATATTCAAGTTCATGCTAAGATCACTGTCAAAACAAACTCCAATGTATCCGACTTGCTACCGCGCAGGGACATGTAACATGCGCAGCGACCCGTGAAAATTGCCCGCGGGTCAAGCAGTCGTGGATCTTTTATTTTCGTCAAGTATTATTATCTACAAGTTCCAAGTTTTTTATTCCATCCAAATGCATAACAAGCATATAGGGAACAGTACAATTATTGTCATTATAATATGACATTACAATGTATACAAGTATAAGATGGCGGAGGACACTATTTTAGTATTTCAATATACTAATAAGCTACATATGTATAAAAGACGTGATCACAACAGAATCCACGTTGATGCTGACGGCAAATAAAAAAGCAATTTTATCATTTAATTAATTTTGAGCAGAGTTTTTTTTTCTCTGTTGCTATCTACGCTAGAAGGCCGTTACCATTAATTTTTTATGTACTGTTTGGAATCGGCTTGTTTACTTAAGCCGTTAACTTTCAACTTCAACAAAGATTATTGAAAAATGGTACCGCGACACAGAGTCATCTAGCTAAAGGAAAACTATACTATACTATCAAAGAATTTGTGTCACGATAAAATGAGGTGTGTTCTCCTTTCAAGACACTCGGAGTCATTAGTTGCCGGACACCTAGATATCCGCATTTCGGTGTCAGGACATGTATTGTGGTAACGAGACTTATTTGGTGCGTGGCGTAATCGACCCTTTGCGAGGCAGCGCAGCTCATCACTATCAATGCTTGCATACGGCGCTCGACACACCTACCTGTGATTTTCAAAAACGTCTTTTCAGCGATTGGGGATTGTTGCTACGTTTCTCTGATTTTTTTTTTTAATTATTAAATAGCATTGTCATGAACTTTCGTTTTCTTATAAAATGTTAAGCAATGCGGGACGAAAGCGTAATTGTGAGAACCGCGATGAACAACGTAACCCTGTACAATTTCACCTGGATGCGGAGGCTGGTGGATAATTATGTATATTTAATGAGGGTAAAACTTTCGTGTAGATTTCTTACTTTTTTTTCAATGATTTATGCATTCTTTCTAAAGACTGTAGTGTAAAAAGTAACACATACTTGTATTCATCTTAGCGATTAACATTTTTCTACATATTTAATTCTCCCTCTCTCTTTCTTTCTTTCTCTGCCTCCCTCTCTGAGTGACAGGTCACAGCACTTATAGGTTCTCGCCATGTCTGCTAGTGTGGTTATCCTGTTTAGACAGGAATTCACACTAGACCTATACACGGTGGAGAAGGTTAACAGAATCGTGATGCGCCCTGACTTACGAGGCTCGACTTCCGGGGCGCTTATATTAGGCGGCACTAGTAGGAGCACGAAGCGAGAAAATGACCGACAATAATTGTATACGCTTTATAGACAAAGATATTGAAAATGAACATTAACATTGAAAGTTGCTAATAGACGTAAAAATTTCTCTTTATGAGTTGCAAATTGGTTGAAATCTTAGCGAAGTACGGGATTAGCTGGGCGGGTGGTTACGTTATGTATAGTTTTTAAATCTTCAGAATGTGCACACAAGTCATCTACAAGTATTTAAACCAGAGACTTAATAGTTTTACTGTAATTTAGTAGACATGTAATATTCTATCATAAATTTTGATTCATATATTGTATATGGGGTTTGGGGTTTATACGTATCGACATTAGATCTACATTGAAATCACGCAAAAAATGCAGATAATTATAACATTTAAATTTTGTGGAACTACACGTGTCAAAATTCATGTTGTCAGAAACATTTTAATTGTCAATCTGTTTTAGTGCATTACAAACACATGGCCCTGCAGGTAGGGCGTTAGAATTGTACCTACTGCCCCTATTGCATGATCGTAAAAGGCGACTAAATTTAGGATATTATCTTTTCTCTTCTCTTCTTTCTAACTGACTTTATCTTTCCTAATGCCTCCCTTGGCACCCACCTCACTTTTGGCCTTGAGTTGAGCGTTCGTCCCTGTGAGGAAGGCTCTGGGTTCTGTCCCCTGGCCGAGACACACCAAAGTCTATAAAAGTGGTAGTTTCTGCTCCTGCTTAGCGCTCAGCATACAGGGAGTGGGACGACTGGTTCGCCCGTTGTCAGTATAATGTGGCCGGGTGGGGTGTGTTGCTTGGTGTCTTCGGCGACATGCTTCAGTGATATAGCATTATAAAAAGGGCAACAGTTCCACTATACAAGAAGACACAACATGAATATACCACAGTCTCCCAAAACACGCACATCGCACAACATACACGCAACACCCCGCATACATGGGAGGCCGTCCTTACATGACCATAGCTGTTAATAGGACGTTAATTAATCAAACAAACAAACAAACAAACAATAATTACTTCTTTTTATTTATTTTGAATTTCAGAACGGTTTAAGAAACACAACTATGTACATGAATTATAGGAATGTATTAATATTTCCATTCCAGGTTCTGCAGCCCATTGAGAACATCTTGGGAAAATTAGATAATCAGTCCAATATGATAGCGATATCAAAATGATGTTCGGATCAGTCTGGACTGAGATTTAGATAGCATATGATGTACATTTCAGTGTAATATAAACAGTATAATGTAACACTATCTTTTTACAGTAAAATCCCAAAATTTAGCATGAATATATCTAGAATCCGTGTTTTTATTCAAACTTCTGCTATAACGATGCAAACACGGCACAGTTCTTGAGTAAAAATAAAATGTGGACGGTTATCAGTTATGTGATATTGGAGTAACAGTACCGAACTTATACCGAATATAAATATTTATATCTACAATATATTGTTACCTTTGAAACTTTATCCATAGCGTTTACTAAGAAGCAGAAATACATCAATGGTATTTCTGATATATGTTCCTAAATTACAGTTTAAGTGTAGATTGCACTTCAAAATTATACTAAATCCTTAAAATGGTATATTCATTGTCGACCGTTTTGTATATCATACCGAGATTTAATAGTATGATATATGAACATTTATCGTATAATCCAAAAAGTAACCACATAAACTGTTCAAATGAAAATTGAAATTACTTGTATACAGGCATTATAAATAGATATAATATCTTGTGCCTTTTTAAAAATATACTAAGTGATATTTAAATAAGTATATTTAGTGTGATAATGTTGTAACCCTTCTTGTATGACTATACATGTACATTTAGATTCGAAACGGTGAAAATACATGCTTAGAATTTTTACTAATACCTTAGAAATTATGGAAGATTGATATATGCCACGATTCCGTAATTACAGTACTAGACTGGAATAATTTTTAAGGTTAAACCTTTAGTTGAAATAGTTCTTAGAACCATTTTTGTTTCTGAATAAGTCACCTTCCATTTTTGTTTTACCTGTGTACGACATATATGTGTATATGTAATATATATTCCTAGGTATGATCAGGTATATTTTATTTCCATTTGCTTGTACATCTTCATTTTAAAAATGGAAGTGACGATAAAAAACCTAGAGCATAGATGTACGGGGTTTCCATAATTCAAATCACAATCCAATTAACGGATGTCCTAACCTGATTGACAGTAAGACAATAGCAAATACCCGATATAGTCCACCGAATAGCAAATTGCCCGCGGCCAGGTAATTACAGGTGAGTTCGATGAATGGCGTTGTGTACAGTTAAACAACATCCTGGTCAAGGTATTACATAACTATCAAACCAAAGGAATGGCTAATTATATAACTATAATATCGGTGTATCTACTCGTATATCCATTAAAAATTGGAAGCGACCGCACGTCTGAAAAAAATAGTTTGTTTTGCTTAATATCTCAATTATTTGATCTTTTATAAAATCAAAAGTAAATTCTGTCTACCACATGTTGAAATGTTTTACGGTATTGCAATAAATGTATCTCGATTTATTCGGTTAGCAACACACAATACAATGTTTGTAATGATCAATCATCGGTGTGTATGTATGTCAAGCATCATATCCTTGATACTTTAATCAAGGATTTCTTAAATTGTTACGTAAAATTTCATTTTACAGTCACAAACTTTGCAATTCACAATGTATCAAAGATACAGACTACAGAAAAATACTATCTAATTAAAGCTGATTCGTTGCTGAACTCCTTGACAAAAAATCTGAAACTTTTATTTCTGTGTGGATTTTCTTTCATAATTACACGAAGATACCTGCTATTAGAGCATAAATTAGAGTCTTGAAACATCGAATTTCACTCTTTTAGTTATTTATATTCGAGCCAAAGTTATTGTACGATTTACTTCACTCAAAAGTAATCATAAAAAAATCTTTGATCGGCTTTTCCTGTGACCGTCGATGTAAGTGATAGCTCATCAGTTATAGTACAGCTATAAGCCACGGACTATTATGACGTCACACGGTTTAGAGCTAGAAAATATGCATAATCGGGTGGTCAGAAAATTTGACCTCGATATCGGCGGTTTACAGGTTATTCCGGTCGCGCGCGGCACGGAGAGGTTCCTTCGCGGCTTAATAAAGCCATTTCCAGCATAAACTGAAATTATCATTTTTGACTGCACAAATCCTTTAACAATGGATTTCATCAGACCCATATCACGCTTGCGCGTCATTGCGTAAATACAACATCTGTCAGTCTGGTTTAGACTATGTTCCTAATTTGATCAGTAATTAAAATAGTGATACCTCTGCAAACTTTGCATTTTATTACTGCTTATCCATACATCAAATTACAGATAACATATGTACAAGTATTATCTATAAGTATCATATTTTAATATTAATGAATTAAGTGTAGATCTTAATCAGTGCCGTCTATGAACAATACCTTTTAGAAAACAATTAGGGGCGTAATTAATTGCTCGACATATCATTTAGTAATGATACAAAGATTTTTTTTACTACATACAGTTGAGTTCTGGTGATTTTTATGAACGTATTAATCAGTATCAATTTCTAAAAATATCGAAGAAATGTCTGCATCCTCGACTCACTCATGTCACACAAACGCCACCGCCCCATGTATACAGACCGCACACCCCTCCCCGTCATGAAATAACTATTCACCCAGCGTGAACCATGACGACCTTTCTGTTCCTGTCAATTTTATCAGTACCTGGTCATCACGTGTTCAGCCACGCGTAAACTGTAATATGGTGTGTTTTATTTCAGTGACTGTGGACCAAATCGAGTTACCAACAGAATTTAACAACTTTTCATTTCAAAATACAAGTCAACGTATTATAAAATATTTTATATAAAGACTAAATGGTAATATTTCAAAATAAAAAAAAAAGTTTCACGTTCTAATATACGACTTTTCAGGACACGCACGTCTTTGTTTATCTACTACACTAAACCCAGATATATGAACGATTTTTAACAGATTAAAAAGAAAGTTTCTATCTAGTTACAGTTTTTGGTTTTGGAGTCCTTGACTATTCATTTAGGTACGACGATGTGTTCCGATAAGTATTAGATAAAATAAATAGTATTGTATAAATATTAGCACACAGTTGTGTAGTCGTACTTATGGTACATGTGTACTTATGGTACATGTTCTTCGACTACTATTTTATGGTGTATGGGGGAACTGGGAAGATTCCCACTCGAAGTAAATATCAAACTGACAATGCTGTGTTTTTGGAAAAGATTTATACAAAATGAAAATAAATTAAGTAGCATACTTTATAAAACTAATCTCGAAGTTACATTTCGAAGGAATATACACATTTTAATGGATATCTTCCATTAAAAATATTTTTGACGAATCTGGTCAGTCAAATATCTTCCTCAATGAAGTACAAATGGTTAACAGTTTTTATAAAAGTTTTATGAAACAGCGCTTTCAAGATCAGTTTATACAAAAATGTTCTCAGGTGTGGAAAACTCCTCAAGAGACAGACTTATCTAATACATAAAAAAAGAATTTGGATTTGAAAATTATCTTATAAAATTATCGGAAATTAATAGAGTATACATAACTAAATTCCGTACATCAAATTTAAAAATTCCAATTGAGACTGGAAGATGGCGTAATGTTGAGAAACGTGAAAGAATATGCCATTTATGCAATGAAAATATCGGGGATGAATTTCACTATCTTTTTGTATGTAAACACGAAGAAAGAAAAATATATACGTATTAAATATATCCCACAGTATTATTATAAGTATTATTATAGTAATCCCAGTCTTCATAAGATGGGTGGCTTTATAGGTATTTGTAATGACCAATTATTGAAGAAGGTGTCTCTATTCATTAGAAAAATGATGGTATTTTTGTAGATGTGAAAAAAAGCTATGATAGTAGTACGGTATAAGTATTGTTAATTTTCCATATTTTAGTGATTGGTAATGATATTAGTTTTAATTAATCTGGGAGACTATAATGAAATCTTTGAAACGTATCTTCTGAGTTGCAGTGACATGGATTAATTACATATTAGAGTACCCGTACACTGGTTAGGCAAGTCTGTGAATCAAAAGCACGACAGGTGGGTTTTCCACGTGTTTTCGTGAGGTATGACCCCGTTGTCTTGGTCACGCTAGAACCCCACGGCGATTTACATGCCAAGCCACGCAACCGTATGAGTTCTCAGGTAACTTTCTGGGTACGACTTCGCCGACTTTCGTTATGGATTTAGAGAGTTGCCGCTGGCGGTTAATCGCCAACCTTTGTCCATGGTCCGTAAACATGAGGTTGAAAGAGAAATTTTAGTGATAGATTGGATTAAATATCCCTCTTGCTCTTAGTGGGAGATTTTAACGCGAAAACTGAACAGAAACAAGATTTTATTGTACCAGATAACTCTCTTCTTGATATTTTGAACATAACTGAAAATGATGATCTCCACAAAAGTATGTATGATTATGAAAAATTGATCCATAATGATATACCTTTACAACGTTCTAGTGAATGTACTTCGAAATCTAATAATTATGGTAATAAACTATTAGACTTCTGTAAAAACAATAATATGTATATAGCTAATGGTAGAATTGGGTATGACCGACTACACGGGAAGAACACTTGTCATGATTCCTCTTTGATTGATTATATGCTGATCACCTCAGACTTATTTAAAGTTATTGAAGACTTTAAAGTACTTGATTTTAACCCGGTACTGTCTGATGTGCATAACAGAATAGAATTTAAATTTACTAGTGCGCAGGTTAAACAGAACATAAATAATCATGATAAGTCAAATGATAAAGCCAGCAGTTATGTGAAATGGAAGGAAGAACTGAAAAATGATTTCACAAATTTCATAACAACTGACGAAAATAATCAATTCTCTGAGTTAGAAGAATCTTTAAAAGATCTTAAAACTAAACAAACTAATCTCGTAACAAGCACAGAAATTGATAATATAACCAAAAATATTAGCGCCTTATTCACTGCCGCTGCTAACAAGTCATTTGGACGTAAACCAATACACAAAGTCAGAAGAAATGGTAATAATAAACCATGGTTTAAGATCTTAAAACTAAACAAACTAATCTCGTAACAAGCACAGAAATTGATAATATAACCAAAAATATTAGCGCCTTATTCACTGCCGCTGCTAACAAGTCATTTGGACGTAAACCAATACACAAAGTCAGAAGAAATGGTAATAATAAACCATGGTTTACGGCTTATTGTAAAACACTTCGTAAAGAATTTCATACTGCCAAAAAAAATTACAGTAGATTAAAAAATGCTGAGAATAAGAGTGAACTAAAAAGGAGAAGTCGTAATTATAGAAAGGCAGTAAATAACGCATACAAAAAATATACATTTAATACGGAAAAGAAATTAAGAGATTCTGTGAAAAATAGTCCAAAGTTTTTATGGGATATGCTGAATAAGGTATCAGGACAATCAAAAACGCGTCATAGTAAAATACCAATAACTGAACTTTACAATTACTTCAAAAATTTGAACTCTGCTAATTATGAAGATGATGATATCGATATTACTTTTCCGGATAATGAGGATAATTTATCTGAAGATCTTAATGCAGAAATAACTGCAGAGGAAATAGTAAACGCTATAAAAAAACCTGAAAAATAATAAAGCTAGAGGTATTGACGAAATACAAAATGAATACATAAAAAGTACTATAAATATATTTTTGCCTCTATATACAGATCTATTCAATATAATCCTTAATACCGGAAGTGTACCCTGTGAGTGGACTGTAGGTATAATTAAACCAATATATAAAAATAAAGGAGACCCTAGGGACCCAGATAATTATAGAGCGATTACACTAGTATCTTGTTTGGGAAAGGTATTTACTTCTATAGTTAATGATAGATTGACTAAATTGGCTGATAAAATCAATCTTGTATCACCTGCTCAAGCGGGGTTCCGTAAAGGGTACTCTACAACAGAAAATATTTTTATTCTGCACTCTTTAATTTCTTTATATTTCGCGAAGGGAAAAAAACTATATTGCTCCTTTATTGACTTCAAAAAGGCGTTTGATACTGTGTGGAGAGCGGGGCTGTGGAGAAAACTACATTATAATAGGATAAGTGGGAAAATATTCAAGGTAATTCATAATCTGTATAAAAATACTAAATCCTGTGTAATTAATGATAATGATAAGTCTGAATTCTTCATGTGTGATGTCGGGTTAAAACAAGGGGAAAATTTGTCGCCATTTTTGTTTTCCCTGTATCTCAATGATTTAGAAAATTTTCTTGACCAGCGTAATGTCCCATCCTTGAATGAAGTAAATGTACTAAGTGAACAAAACCTGGATTTGTATGTAAAACTGTTTGTTATATTATATGCTGATGACACCGTACTTATGGCTGAAACACCCGATGGTCTTCAGAAAGCATTAAATGAATTCAAAAACTATTGTGATGAATGGAAACTTTCAGTTAACACACAAAAAACAAAAGTATTAATATTTGAAAAAAGAAAAAGCCGAAGACACGTTAATTTTCTGTTCAATAATGAGATTTTAGATATACAGGACTCCTATACATATCTTGGATTGATATTAAATTTTAATGGTGGTTTCACAAAAGCCAAAAGTAAATTATCCGAACAAGCAAGGAAAGCCATGTACGCATTGTATACAAAAATCAGAAATGTTTCATTACCGATAGATTTACAGTTAAAACTATTTGATGCACTTGTGATGCCAATTTTATTATATGCATGTGAAATCTGGGGTTTCGAAAATATTAAGAATATAGAAAAATTACACTTACAATTTTGTAAACGGATTTTAAATGTCCGTATTAGTACACCAAATTATATGGTATACGGTGAATTGGGCAGGTTCCCTTTAGAAATTGAAATAAAAACAAAAATGATTATGTTCTGGCATAAACTCGTAACGGGGGAAACGAAATTATCTACTACAATGTATAAATTATTGTATAAGTTGCATCAGGACTCCGTATTCAGTTCTAGGTGGTTATTATATATCAGAGATATATTGAATAATACTGGTTTTAATGATATTTGGTCACTTCAACTATCTTGTACAGTTAATAGAAATTATCTTAAAACAATTATTAAACAAAGACTACAAGATCAATTTATTCAAAAATGGTATCATGAAATTGACAGTTCCTCGCGAGGACAAATGTATTCTTTTTTTAAGTCTCAATTCAATTTTGAACCATACCTTTTGAAACTGAATCATAACCAACGTAAATATCTGTGTAAATTTAGAACTTCTAATTTAAAATTCCCTATAGAGACAGGCAGATGGAACAACATCCCTCGCGAGGAAAGGTTATGTCCTCTCTGTACAAATTGTGTTGGAAATGAGTACCACTATCTATATGTATGTAATCATGAATCTGTTGTAGCATTACGAGAAATTTATATGCCAAGATACTACTTTACTAATCATAATTATCACAAAATGAAAGGAATGTTTACTATATGCAATACAGCTCTATTAAGTAAAGTAAGTAGTTTTATTCAGAGAGTAATTAAGCTTCTTTAAACTATATAAGGAAAAATAGAATTGTTGGTTTCAATGTGTCCATCTATTATTTCCTTCTTTATTTTCATTTTTATAATTATTATTTTTGTTCCTTTTGACCTCTTGTTGCATATGTACATATGTCATGAGTAAATAAAAAATCTTGAAAATCTTGAAATCTTGCTAAATAACAATTTTGTGAGAAATCGATTATTATTTTTTTTATATTATATATATATACAATTAACCAGGCAATTCACGCTAAAAATATGTATATAACCAGAAATATAGTTCCATAAATGCACACGATACAATATAACACGTAACGCAATAAGTCGATGGATTTTATGAATAGTTAAGAAATTTGTAAAGTGAGTTTGACCAAAAGACATAACGGCCGAGTATAGAATAATATATATCATTACTGGGTTTGCGCTGGTGTTCCATAACTGAGGTCCTCAGATTGAATGGGGTCCTTTTAATGCATCCTTGATATACAAAATTCATTTGTTCATTTTTTTTTTATTTCAAGTTTAATACGATCTTTGATCAATCTAAATGATTCAACCTGCGGACCGATTATAAACAATTAGGTAAAAAGTGGTTTCAAAAGCATTTACTGTTTCATGTACATCGACAAAACACATCAAATTAATGAGAATAATCAAAACAAATGACATGGGTCGTTTAGCTGTACTTTTTTTGTAGATCAATCGATACAATCCATAAATATCTTCATGCGTGCTAAAATTCCTTCCACGGTAAAAAAAAATTGTGTGAGTCCATATTCGTCATATCTTCTAGGTCCAAAATCTGCTGCATAAAGTCCATGAATACATTATTGTTTTTGTCAAAACTGCATACTACTAAACCACTGCTCCGTTAAATCAGTATCGTTTAGTACAGTAGTTGAGTGATGACATGCTGTGTTAACACGTGGACGACATTACATCTTTTGCTTATCCGTACAGTTAATTGAAAGAAGTCTACAAATAGTCAATTAAAGAAGTCGTATCACCTGACTGGCTATAATGTTTAAAATTGTCTGAAAAATGAACATTATTCTTTATGAAAAATGTCACCGTGCCTCATGGGCTATGTCATGAATACTATTACCCAATCACATAAGAAGCGTACCTTGATTGGTATTAATTGACTCCGCCCCTTGTCATCACTTCTCTCGCTGAATCTTGAATTGACAATTTTTTCAATTCATTTTATTCCGACCCGACTTCAGTAACAAGCGGCCCTTTAATGACCTGGGAGTTGTTTTTTCTGTGGGCTTAGTCGTCTATCTTCATAATTTTGAAGGGGGACTTCTAATACGACCATGAAGATTTGTCTCATACTGTTTTAGAGCTGATATTTGGCGATGACATAGTGACCTTGATGATGCAACCTATCGATTTGATATGGTCCAAAGCTAGCTCGTGGAGTGACCGCATTTGTGTTCGGTACTTGAACAAAACTAGAAGTGACTGGTAAGCTTGACAAATTTGGACGTTTACTAACCTAAGAATTAGGAAATTTACTAACCTAAGAATACGGATGTAACATGTAGTAACTAGTACTAAGGGTCTATTTACACAGGGTTTTTTCGCAGAGACTTAGCTAGAACTGTAAATAAAGTAACTGAAAACTATATATATTCCATGCTCAGTTGCACAGCACATGCGATACGGTAGCGATACAGTGACAGCGAACCTGAATGAAGAGTTTTACGTGCCGTAACGTCATATATAACGTTTCGGGGCACGCTGTGACAGCGATACCGCCAGTCGACTATATATTGGGAGCCGTGCTCTCGTTATGGGTGAGTGGTCAACACACTAGCGAAGCTCGCCCGCCGCCTCACTGCGCTGTCGCCGTAGGGGGTCAATGAGAACAATAGGCAGTGGTATTTCCACGACAAAAATAACGCTTTCAAAAAAAATAACGTTTCCAACGATACTCGTAACGTGGTCACGTAAAAATTCACATGTTCTGTTGATGCTAACAAAGTTTCACATAAAAATCACGTAACATTCTGGCAATAACATGGGAAACAAAATCATTAACAATCATTGCTGACACTAACACGTGAAATGAAATGAATAACAATGCAAAATAAATAATAACATCAGCCACTAAATCTAACATCATTTAAAAAAGACAAACGCATGCAAAGATAGAGATAACACAGCAGCAAAAATATAACGTGTGCTAGAAAATAATAACATGCCTTTAGTTAAAGATAACTAAAAATTTTATAATAACAGTAAAACAGATATATCCAACATAAATATTTAAAAAATCACGAATATGGTTAAAATAACAGTTTAAGAACGAAAATTAACAGAACAGGGCTACCAGTGCTTCTGACTGACTTTTCCGCTACTGCAAGGTCCCTCTATAAAGGTGTGGGAAACCAAATCAGGCACGACCGACCATCGATTATGTCTTGTCAAAAATTATTCCGATCAAACACGGCTTTGACACATACCTGGATGTTAGTAGGGGATGTTATTCTAGCTGTAGACGTCGAGTTTTTAACTTTATCACCATTATTTAATCAGATACATGCATTTGAATCCAATGTTGTCAATTTCTCGGCTAAAATCGAGCGACAAGCAGGTGCCGTTGGCGTTCATGCTTATGTCCAGTCGGAGAACGCAGGATTATGAGGCAGTAAGTACTTGATCAGATCAATCATAATGTTAATTTGTAAATAATTTCTTCTGATAAATGATTAAAAGTGAGAAACACAGTATGTAACGTTATACTTTTAAAAGAACAAATAACAACGCTCAAATAAAGTTAAACACAAGTTTGATATTTAATATAATTATTTAATTTGTAGGTGTTCCAGAAGCTGAAGGATCGTGTTGGAGAGTGCCAGGTCCAGGGATTTGTCCTTGACTTCGAGGCTGGTGAGTATAAAACCATCAATAAGTTTAAATGCCCATTTTGTTTTGTTCTCTGTGAAAAAAAACCCAGTATAGGTATAGGAACAAAAAATAAACAATAACATATATATATATTTATAACGTTATATGACAAGTTTAATTATTATATTTATTTTTACACCTTGTTTAACTATCAAATTTATTTTTACAGCTTGCTGGACAGCCGTACGGACAGTCTTCCCCGACACAGAGCTAAAGGGATGCTCGTTCCATTGGGCACAGGCTGTTCTGCGGAAGGTTGGCAACCTTGGTCTGAGGCCGACATATGACAGGCGAGAAGGTAAGTTATATATCATGCATAAGTCACTTGAAATGCTCCAAGTAATTACAGTAATTAGATGATATCTCCATATTACATCATGTAAGTAAAATTAAGAAATGAATATCATAAATCATAAAAACTATATCATAGATAACATCGAAAAAATATATTAATTCATTTTTTTTATTTGCAGGCGTACACCAGTTTGTCAAGCAGTTGCTAGCGCTGCCGTTTCTTCCTGCCGAACAGATTGAGCCAGCGTTCCGTATGATGTCTGCCCGCGCCAACACACCTGAGCTGAGAGACCTGACAGCCTATATTGATCATCAGTGGATGCAGAGCAGAGTGTGGCCCCCTGTGAACTGGTCCATCCATCAACAGTCTGTAAGGACCAACAACGATGTTGAAGGTAATTATATTAAATTGACAATTGGTTTAGTTTTGAATTAAATACAAATATGAATTATTATTATAATCGTCGAAATATCTATATAGATTGTAATAGATAAAAATAAAAAGTATAGTTCTATTCCTAGTATTATATTATTAGATTATTCACATTACCTTTTTTGTTGCAGGATGGCATCACAGGCTGAACGGTAAGGCTGGACGCGCCAACTTGCCGTTCTACATGATGGTCCCTCTGCTATTGCAAGAAGCCTCCCTGGTGACGATCCAGATGCGCCTGGTCTCCCAGAACGCCCTCCAGCGCCACCAGAGGACCACATATCGAAGGATCCAGGGAAAGATCACCGAGCTGTGGGACGACTATGATGCTGATAGGATTTCCACCTCAGCCTTCCTCAGGAGAGTCGGACACATCTATGCACCGCGACCCGCGACGGAACAGTGATTCGCTTTGGACATCTACGTATACGCGATCGGATATTATGTGACTTATGTTTTCCTTCTACGCGATCGGATATGTGATTTCAGTGTTTCCCTTCAACGCGATCGGATATAATGTGACTTTAGTGTTTTCCTTTAACGCGATCGGATATAAGTGACTTTAGTGTTTCCTCAACGCGATCGGATATATGTGACTTTAGTGTTTTCCCGGACTTCTACGCGATCGGATATGTATGTGATTTTATAACTAGTGATTCTGATATATTTGATTTTTATAGACTTTAAACAATCGTGTGGCTCTTGCAGAGGGGGCCTCCACGTGGCAAGAGCTGGGCAACACGTGAAACTGCGGAGGCAGGTTCAGTGTTGGCAGACACCCTCTAATAAAATTAATAAGATTCAATAAATAAAATGTACTTTTTATATTTACCACTTTTTGTTTATTTTATATGTAGTATATTATGGATATGCATCTAAATGCATTGACACGTAATAGTCTACCGTGAAATTCATTAAAGAAAATAATTTTATGAATACACATATTAATTAACAAGACATAATGTTATATTATTACATGATATACATAGATATGTTAATATATAAATCTAATACCATATATTTAATATATATTTATATTGTTACGGGGCCGTTTTAACTGGGGCCGTTCTAACTGGGGCCGTTATTGCAGTGGGGCCGTTCTGACTGGGGCCGTTTTTACAGTGGGGCCGTTTTAACTGGGATTCGCGGAAAAGTCAGATAGAAGGTGATATCTTTTCCGCTACAACAGTAGCTATAGGCCTAGGTACGTACAGTACAGTAGCGGTCCGGAGCCGCGTGCTCGTTTGAACTGTTCTCTTCACTATAACAAGTTGTATTAACACTCTCCATGCATCGTAATGTTTACCGAGTCAGTTGTTGGGATTGTCGCTGCTCCATTGCCTTTCCTTTCGCATTTTAGGTGAGTCAGTTGGTTGTTTTGGCGGAAACATTTTGGTTCAAAACTACGGTAGCCATGTTTTGTTTACTACGGAGAGTGGTGGGTGTTGCGCATGCGTTAAGGTTGAACTGCACTCATAGCCGGTCGGGAGGACTTTTAGGATTCCCATAGATATTATTATTTTCTTCGCATGTACAGCGATTTTGACGGAAAGTTTTATTTTTCTAATTCATAAGAAATTATACCGGATATATTAATACCATTTTTACCGATTTTACAGTCACTTGCCCGACTATTCGCTTTAATCAACAGACTGTCGAAAACAACAGGAAGCATTGCACATGTTACAATTTCACCTTCACAAGAAAGGTATAGGTTGGTATTCTGAAAAGTTGCTTAGGTAAACAGCACACCAATAGATAACCGAAAGAATACGTAAACGGAAGCTAATCATATCGGTAAAGTTTCAACAACTCTGTACGTGGTTCTGAGGGAGGACAGGCTTATAATAGGGGTACATACGGCGCATTTACGTATGTAATTTGTGGTTTTTGTGTTTTGAGACATTATCCTGACAAATACACACCCAGGAGTTGTTGAAAGGCATTTGAATGGGAAAAATATATTAGGACGAAAGGAAGAATTATTTAGGAAACAGAAATGCTCCATGCATGCTCAACGATTAGAGTATTTGCAGCATTTGGAATGAAGGTCATATGCACGTAGTGAGAGGAAATAAAATCTAACATTATCGCTAGGTGTCACTGATTCAGTCATTTAGCATGTTCTTATTCTATAACAGAAAGATCAGCTTAGCACACTTATAACTTTGATACCTATGTACATGCCTTGAATCACTGTTTTTTAATTCATTTTGTTAATGAAAAACCGTACAGACAATGATTTTCGTGAGGATGATATTTCGGCGATTTCATGGGACATTGTTGTTTTCGCGATTTCACGTGACATTGCTATTTCCGCTAAAGTTTGAACCGCAATCTAAATGGATAGGAGAAATGGTTGATTGAAATAGATAATTCAAGTCAGATCAGAAACATCTAAAACCGCATTTTTTTCTTTTTATTTTCAATAAAAACCGAGGAAACTTCTTCCTCATAAATAACTGCCTACGCGGTATCTTTTGTTATAAACAAACCACTCTACATTTAAAACAACATTTCAATTAGAATGATTTTGTGTATTTTATGTTAAATGTTGAATTTGAATGCTTTAATACGTAAGATATGACTCAAAAGGTTTGTTTTTGCGGCCATGTTGAAAACCAATATAGCGGCTACCAGGAGCTGCACATTTCAAGATCTATTTTTTCTTAACATTTCATTATTTACCCTATTGAACCTTATTCGCGGGGTTTATTTTCGATCGACTATTTAATATGTAAAACCATATTTTTTTATTAATTTTACAAGGCAATTAATTTAACGATGTTGTTTTGATTTGTAAATATAGCGAAAGTAAACCCCCATGAATATAATTAGCGACTATACAGTATAAAAAAGCTAAGACTGCCCCTTGCTAAAGAATATATAGTAATTAATGAGGACTTTGTCTGACGTTACAAAGCCTTTTCCCCATTACTCTCTTTTCGTTATATAAATAATTATGATAATAACACTGTATCATATCCGTTAATGGTGTCGTTGATCCAGATGTTTGGCTCGGGCTGTGAAACACTTTCAATAATTTGTAGTTGTGTTTACAGAACCTGAGGCTGTAGAACGTATTTAACATCAAACTTCTCGAGAGATACACGCCGTATGTATCACCTCTGCATAATTCTGACAGCATGGACAAGAAAGATACACACTAATTTAATGTTTCAATTATATAATGTCAGTTAATTTCCTGAATCTTTCATTCAATTCTGATACCATCTGTTGTTGTTTAATGCCTATATCTACACAGCCAATATTTCCTAACCTGAATTTCAGGTCAAGATTTTTTCAGGTCAAGAAATCTTGACCTGAAATTCACCTGAAATTGACCAGAAATTCTGGTTAATTTCAGGTGAAATTCAGGTCAAGATTTATTGACCTTAAATTCTGGTCAATTTCTGGTCAATTTCAGGTTAAGATTTCTTGACCTGAATTTCAGGTCAAATTTCAAGAGAAATTCTGTTCAATTTCAGGTGAAGATTTCTTGACCTGAAATTCAGGTCAAATTTCATGAGAAATTCTGGTGAATTTCAGGTGAATTTCAGGTTAGGAAATATTGGCTGTGTATGACTGGTTTTATCAATCTAAGAATATTTCACATAGTTTACATTGGATGAACTTGTTTAATGAGAAAAAAAGTTACATTTTAAATAAATAACACAGTAACCTGGTTGGTAAATAAACAACACAAATATACTGTTTGTCTTCTATATAAGGATTAAATCAAACATATTTATAGCTAAAAGGTTTCATAAAATATCAATCAACGTCACTACGTATTTTGATTAGTACAATCATTGTTGCAGGTAGCACATGACAGGTAGTAGCACATGGAGGATAGACTATTCTTATTTCCATGTAATCATCTATAGTTGTTGATATGATGTTTCTCAACCTATATAGCATCACCATGCATGAATGTTGAGAAGGCACATTCTGTTTTTAATCAGTCCAGATATATGCGATCTGATTCTTTGCCTCACACATAAGCACACTTAGGGAGTGTTTTTACCAGGTAAAACTTCAGGTGTACATTAGATAATACCGAGAAAGCCACATGATTCATTACACAGCCCCACTACACTCACTTAGCTGTGACGGCATCCGTTACGCTTCAATGAGAACACTTTTGTTTTACGAAACACCAGAGGAATAACCGTGATAAAACTGTGTGATAATTCGATAGATGATATTATATGATTGTTACA
This sequence comes from Argopecten irradians, assembly GCF_041381155.1. Classification (NCBI taxonomy): domain Eukaryota; kingdom Metazoa; phylum Mollusca; class Bivalvia; order Pectinida; family Pectinidae; genus Argopecten; species Argopecten irradians. The sequence goes on along the minus strand of NC_091145.1, from coordinate 13,019,219 downwards.
GAACGGAGGTACCAGGATGGAATTATCTTTAGCATTACTGTTGGTGTGTTATACCTTGCCGACAACAACAGGTAGTGGAAGTGTTTGAAAGTGATTGTTGATCTGCTCGAAGATGTATTGTTATTACTAAAACACCGCCTTACAAGTGTATTTTAGTGTGAAGTCCAGGTTTGATTATGTGTCTGGATTTTATTTTCTCCGCGTATTTTTTATTCGTTTTATTTGATACATAATATTAGAATATATTATTCATATCCACAATGTCAGATTAGGATTTAACAATACTTTGATACTTAATCTCTCGTTACAATGTGTGATGTTAATGTATATGTTTACCTACCTAGTAACGCCTCAAGCTATTAAAGTAATGTAAATACTTTCCTGGAACACTGCATATGTGAAGGATCAGATCTGATCCATGATGAACATTTCCTTTTATAGAATCTAGTTATAAATCGAGCCTTATATAGTTATTAGACATAAAATCGCAAAAAAATTATCAATACCTAGAGATGCAAGTTGTATAAGAGATGCTCCACCCCCAACAGAGCATAAATGATATTCATCAGTTGAACAATAATTGGTGTTTGATCATGTATATATATGTCTCATTAACACAAAAATAATATAAAATAATTTATTTCGCCTTTGGTTCATGCGCAATCAGTACTTTCTTCCGTCTAGGATATAGTGACACGGATTTTTTTCGGGATGCAATTAATTATTTTTCATATTTTTAACTTGAAGTAAAATTAGAAGCTCAAACTTTTCAATGGTGGTAATGGTGTAAAGTAAGTAACTTTTGTAACTGAAGAAAAATACTAAATTGTCTGTTCCTGTTTTTGATAGTGCAAAAATACCATTTGTCAGCGGTGGAGCATCTTTCACAAAGAATACTTTCTGGTTTTTTTATTGGATTTACTATGATTTACCTTGGACATCTGTAAAATATTTTTTATTTCAAATTATACGGGATACATGACTACTAAAGCAGATAAACACTTTAGAAAAGACGAATTCCATTGTTGACATATGTGTGTATGTATGTAATAATTTTAAATAGGATATATCGGTATATTAATGAGCGTAAATTAACATAAATGTCGCCTTACAATACGCCTGTCGTTTAAAGCTGCATGAAGTGTCCACGTCATATTTGCTTATTATTCATTGTGGTTAAAACATTAGGCATTACACACTTTATTATTATTACGAAAGCGAATTATTGTATTGTATGTTATCTATGGATATAACGACTTGGATTTTTAACAAATTTCTTTTACATTAATTACTATTTCTAATTAGCATTGCTTGCTGGTGCCATCAATAAACACGACCTATATCCATGCGCTCTGAAATTCGAAAGTGTTTCCGTAATTAAAGATGCTGCACTGCTGACAAATGGTATTTTTTCACTATTAAAAACAGGAGCAGACGATTTAGTATTTTTCTTCAGATACAAAAGTTATTTAATGTACACCATTACCAACATTGAAAAGTTTGAGCTTCAAATTTTACTTCAAGTTAAAAATATGAAAACTAATTAATTGCATCCCGAAAAAAATCCGTGGGAATACATCCTATATGGAATGAAGTACTGATTGCGCATGCACAAAAGGCAAAATGAATTATTTCATATTATTTGTTTTGTGTTCATTAGACATACGTATACACGATGATCCACCAATAAATGTTAAAATGATGAATATTATTTATACTCTGTCGGCGGTAGAGCATTTGTAAATAGCAATCAAGTTCGTTCGCTGTACTGTAAAATATATAACGTTAAGTATGATCCTAATTGTCTTTTCCAGACGGTGACGAAGGCGATGAAAATGACGAAAATTGTAGATATGGATACTATACACATAGCGGTAACTACGAGGAGTATTACATCTCGTGTGGTAGTAAAGACTATTGCTGTGGGAGTCTGATGGACCGTGCCTGTTGTCCCACCACGGATTACTCGTATGTATAGCAAAATTAAGGCCAACTGAATATTTCATTATTTGGGTCAACGAAGTAATATCAACAATTGTTCCTTGTCGTCCTCAATATTCCAGGGATTACTATCACTGTTGTTATATCCACCTTTTGACGATGGCTTAGCCATCTGAAGGCACGATATGGGACAACAGATGATGCAGGTAGTTTGGTCATTTGATATATATCAAAACAATCTAATAACGGTACATTGTATGATAATGGAAATTGATGTAAAATTGAGATACTAACCCCTTGAATATCGAGGATACTTCTCTATAGGATACGAAATACTTGAAGTGGCAAAAAACCGAGCAAAGAAGTAAATCCAATGGTGGTGACTGTTTGAATTACTTCGATGTCCCACAATATTTTAGTTGTGTATAAAGCCGTACATTTAAGATTTGACTTCGAATCGAATAACTGTCATCCTTCTTCGATTACAGTGGAGTTAACCAGTTACTTATGTTTTTTTTTATTTAACATTTTTTTTAAATTTTAATAAAGTAATAATTAAGTTGCTAGCGGACATTTTAATTTGCTATCGAAAGTTGTCGAGACGTTTGATTTTCATAATATTGTCTAAAAGAAATGAAATCAATGATATATATAATTTGAATAGGAAAAAGGAGTACGCTTTTACATTTTGACACAAACGTTTTGGATGTCAGACCCTGTTTTACCTAAAATTTATAAACCTGATTAGAATTACAATCACAGTGTTATTTATGCAATTTCTCTAAAGGCAATTTCCTGATTATTTGATCATATGTTAATATGGTAACGTATTGACTAGAAAAGTATATAGCATATATATAATAGAGACGTCGATGTTGCGTATTGATTTAGATAAAATGATCCATTGGAAATTCATTGGAATTGTACGTTTAAATGTGTTTTTTGTTATGAAGAAGTCTGAAAAAATTATTATAAAAATTGATATAACTATTTTTTAACTTTACTCAGCTTGCAAGCAAATTTTCTTTCATACCCCGATGAAGTTAAAATATAATGACATCAATGCTTAAAGGATTTGTGCAGCCAAAATTTTTTTTTGATAATACGTCAGGATATTGCTTTAGATGAATGAAAAATCAAGTCCCACCTAACAAATCGCCTAGCTTTTAGCGCTATCGGTTGGTTTTGGTCGTGATTTACGGGTAGTGTCGACTACGGTTCAGAGATAATGAGCTAGGCGGTTACGTGGTCTTGTGATGTCAGAGTAGTCCGCGGCTACACAAGGTAAGCCTAGTACTATACATGTATACAGCATATATACGTATACGTTAGATCTATAATATGAGTTTTTCGAATAAATGGTTATTCTAGCTTTATGATGTAGATAATTTCAGTTCAAAACATTCCATTTACACCATTTCAAACATTCAAACAAGCATTTATCGAACTTTAGATTAGATAATCAGTCCAATTTGATAGATATATCAAAATAATGTTCGGATCAGTCTGGACTGAGATATAGATAGCATATTATGTAAATTTCTGTGTAATAAAAACAGTATAATGTAACACTATATTTTTACGAGTAAAATCACAAAAATAAGCATGAATATATCTAGAATGCGTGTTTTTATTTCAAACTTCTGCCATAACGATGCAAACACGGCAAAGTTTATAATTAAGATAAAATGTGGACGGTTGTCAGTTAGATTTTGAGTAACAGTACCGAACTTAACCGAAAATAATATGTATACATGTATCTATATTGTTGCCTTTGAAACTTTATCCATAACGTTTACTAAAAAACAGAAATACGTCAACGATATTTCTGATATATGTTTCTAAATTACAGTACATACATGTATGTAAAAGTGTAGATTTAATGCACGATTTCAAAATTATATTAAATCCTTAAAATAGTATATTCATTGTCGATCCTTTTGTACATCATACCGAGATTTACAGTATGTTATATGAACATTTATCGTATAATCCAAACAGTAACCACATTTAGTGCTCAAATGAAAAATGAAATAACTTGTATACAGGCATTAAAAATAGATATAATATCTTGTACCTTTTCAGAAATACACTTAATGATATTTAAATAAGTGTATTTAGTGTGGTAATACTGTAACCCTTCTTGTATGACTATACATGTAGATTAGAAAATACATGCTTAGAATTTTTACTAATACCTTAGAAATTACGGGAGATTTCTAAATGCCACGATTCCGTAATTATTACAGTTCTAGACTGGAATAATTTTTAAGGTTAAATCTTTAGTTGAAATAGTTCTTAGAACCATTTTTGTTTCTGAATAAGTCAACTTCCATTATTGTTTTACCTGTGTACGACATATATATATGTAATATATAATCTTAGGTATGATCAGGGATATTTTATTTCCATTTGCTTTTTTTCATTTTCAATTTAAAAATGGAGGTGACAATAGAAAACCTAGAGCATAGATGTACGGGGTTTCCATAATTCAAATCACAATCCAATTAACGGATGTCCTAACCTGATTGACAGTTAGACAATAGCAAATACCCGATATAGTCCACCGAATAGCAAATTGCCCGCGGCCAGGTAATTACAGGTGAGTTCGATGAATGGCGTTGTGAACAGGTAAACAACATCCTGGTCCAGTTATTACATAACCACGAAACCAAAGGCATGGCTAATTATATATCTATATCGGAGTATCTACTCGTACATATGTATATCGATTAAAAATTAAAAACGACCGCACGGCCTGAAAAAATATTTTGTTTTGCTTAATATCTCAATATTTTGATCTTTTATAATATCAAAAATAAATTCTTTCTACCACATGTTGAAACGTTTTACGATATTGTAATAAGTGTATCACAATTTATTCGGTTAGCAACACACAACACGATGTTTGTAATGATCAATCATCGGTGTGTACATGTACGTACGTCAATACTTTAAGCAAGGATTTCTTTAATTGTTACGTAAAATTTCATTTTACAATCACAAGCTTTGTAATTCACAATGTATCAAAGATACAGACTACAGGAAAATATTATCTAATTAAAGCTTATTCGTTGCTGAACTCCTCGACAAAAAATTCGAAACTTTTATTTCTGTGTTGATTTTCTTTCATAATATTACACTAAGATACCTGCTAATAAAGCATAAATTAGAGTATTTGAAACATCGAATTTCACTCTTTTAGTTATTTAAATTCGAGCCAAAGTTATTGTACGATTAACTTCACTCAAAAGTAATCATGAAAAAATCGTTGATCGGCTTTTTCTGTGACCGTCGATATAAGTGATAGCACATCAGTTATAGTACAGCTATAAGCCACGGACTATTATGACGTCACATGGTTTAGAGCTAGAAAATATGCATAATCGGGCGGTCAGAATTTTGGACCTCGATATCGACGGCTTACAGGTTATTCCGGTCGCGCGTGGCACGGAGAGGTTTCTACACGTGCTAATAAAGCCATTTCCAACATAAACTAAAATTATCATTTTTGATTGCACAAATCCTGTAAGTATACGTGAAGTTAGAGTTAAAGGAGTCTCTGACTTATTTTGTCATCAAGTGTAAATAAAGACTTTATTATTATTATTGTTATTGTTACATTTGAATTGCTGTAAACCAACGTATATTTGTGGCGAGTTTATTTCGCTATTGCATGTCTTAAAACCCCTTTCACGGCAATCAAACTTTGCGATTTAGAATCATTTGACTCTACAACATTTCAAGTTGTCTTATGTTCACGGTATCGTATATAGATCGCGAATTACAGGAAATTTAACTGCACGGGAAAATGATTTGGTTTACAATACCCAGATACGCCTTAAGGAAAATTATATTTTCGTTTCAAATGTGTGTTTGAGAGATGATTGTGAGAGGTTGTTATTTTGGACTGAAGAAGTCCCTGTAGTGGCCGAATATATATTTCATAGAAATGATTTTTGATTTTATTTGAATTTATTTTGTTTTTTTATTTAGGATTTTACCTCATTAAGAGATGATTATGTGTTGTGTTCCAGTGACGACAACGATGAATCGCCCACAGTAGGACTACTGTTCGGTAGTATTGCTGCATGTACTATGTTCATCATCTTGTGTGCCTGTATATGTGGGAAAGTAGGCAAAACCAAACCATCAATTCCTGATCCAGAACGACCCCAAATAGTACCGGCAAATCATTCTACAGGTACGTGCCCTACATTTGCTGTCTAAATCATTCTACAAATATGTTTTCTTCCTTTTTCATAAAGCTCATTCGTCATTTGGCAAAGAATAACTAATATTATGAAATTATTATCAAGGTGTTAATTGAAATCGAATTACTTAGATCTTTAATTCATAAGCATTAAGTACAAAACAGTTATCTAAATAAAAAAACTAAGTTTTGTTTGAACTTTTTCATCTGTATTCATTGAATAAAATGAGTTAATCTAATATTTACTTCAAGTATAGTTATTTTCTATTTTCTTAATTATCAAAATGTTCTTTCCGGATATAGGAGCTCCCTCAACGACGACACGGAACCAGACATCTAACCCCAACCCTGTACCTACAATACACATACCGCCTCCTAGTAACCAAACTAGTGAGCCTGGTTCATCTCCGCCGCCGTCATACGAGGAATGTTTAGAAAAGAACTTGATTGTGGCCCCACCTGCCTATGATACTATTGGTGCCTATAGAAACGAAGCATATTTAGACTCGGAAACCACGGTAACGTCTTGTACAGGGCAAAGTGACCAAACAAATACACCAGCAAATTCTGAGTGACTGTGAAGTAATAAACTGTGTGTCATCACTTATCATTTAAAATCGCCATAGAGCACACTTGTCCTGTCATACACATGACAACAGATCGAACTGCGACGACAATGTCGACATGGAGATGGATAGAAACGACGGGTATTCGAAATCTGCATTTGCTCAGTCAGTGTGAAATCGAATCTTCAATTGTTATCAAGAACCGAAAGCTATAAACGGTACAGAACCATTTATAAAATTACCTTTATAATGCTTTGAGGTGCGCTGGATAATTTAAGTCCGTGTTTAAATGATTGTCCGAAGACTTCAGCGCGAGAAACGTGAACTCAAGGATTTATAAGTGAGATCCTTGGTGAACTGGAGCAAAGGTTTGATCCGGTCCTAGTGGCTATTGATCACGATAAACTGCTACACAGGAAGAGCAGTTTTGTTGTGGTGGACAAGCCGAGTGAACGAAAGGTTTTGTTGTTGTTTTTCACCATATTTACGTACATGAAGCTGAATATTGTACAAAATAAATCATGAAAGAAGTTAATTATTATTTACAGTTGTCCTTGTTTATCCCGACACGTAAATAACGTATTATTTCGACGATATAGTATCACATTTGTGTTAAAAATACCTAGATTCAATATATACATATCGCTGATAAATTAAAGTAAGACAGATGAAATAGTTAGTATATAGTGTAGTAAATAATATGAAATGGGGCCACAATAATGTATTAATGTCATAATACATGTTCACTGTAATAGATACTTTACATGTTTAAGACATAGGTACTCCTGCACAAAAATGAATCGATAGACTAGGTGTTGATAAATTTACGCAGTCACGCATGACCGGGTAAGAAAAGCTATTCTATACTATTTGGAGTTAACTGTCGCATTCTATTTCACAATGTCAACAAAATTATTCTCTGTGATTTCTCAACACGGTCGTGAGTCAAAGAGTAGGATCTCTAAAATGTGTGCGAAGATTACATCTATTTACGATGAATTAATCAAGAAATATCCATTCTGATGACGGATATAGATATGAGGATCAACATGAAGGTGCCGCTGTTCATATCGTTGGCCAGTTCTATTTGGTTGTGCGTTGTAGCTGCTACAACTACGACAGGTTAGTACTCATGTACTACATGATATGTAAACGGATGTATAAACCATATTTTGATCAACATATGCGACGAGGTCCACACAGGTATCAGTATATACAGTGGGGCTACCTTGTATGCATGTATGTTCGCATAATGTGTTACAGTCGAGAATATCATTAAGGCTAAGATATAGACCATAAAAAATGTAAATGAAATATTTATTATTTTTATTTTGTTACTGGATGCTCAATACGTTGGCTTCACCATACCTGATACAAAGTAGAAAGATGTATATTACATGTGGACAATGATAAAATAAATACGTTATAACCTACTGGTAGAAGATAAGGTGATTGTATAGTACTGTAACTGTTGTCGTTTCCTTTAAAGTCATGGATGCTCATCAAAAGACGTTTTTCAGTAATATTTTTCAAATATGGAAATGCAGACAAAAAAACCCATCAAAATCTTAATGGTGTAAAGAGCACATGATGTCGAAGTCACTTCTACAAAGGTATCCCCCGTGTCACTGTTATTGAGAAATCACAGGATTGTGGCTTATACGCCTGGATAAGTTAATCTTACATTTAGGTAGCATGTGTCAATACATTTAATTCATTCTTTTGATGTCTTCTTACGATAGTGGAGGTCGACAGCAAACTTTGTTATGGTGATTTATCTGTAGGTTTATGTATGTTAACGGTGTCTCATTTGGCTAGCGAAATCGTTATTTTCATATCTTGTTACCTTATTCACACGAACTGTTAAAGGCAGTATGCAGAACACTTAGTGAATTAGTATTCTCATACTTATTTATCTTATTCTGATGCCCGTACTGAATCCATCATCATCTTAACGTTTGGTTTGACTCGGCTCGGAATGGATTCAGGAGATTTCTGTACAAGAGCAAATTTCAACTTAAGAAACCATTACAATTCTACTACACCAGGTCTGGTAGTATCTTGATCAGTGGTATATATGAATATCAGTCTGATCTATCAGATTAACCTCCCTTTGTTTCATTCCGTCAGTACTATATGGGCAGCACTGACGAAGTAAAACGAAGGGAAGTAACTATAATGTATAAGAATGTATGAATCTATTCAGTTGTCTTTGGGTGATACATTTAAAAAGCATGCTTATGACTTATCCGTATTGCTTAATATTCACCGCGAATTTCGCCTGCACTTTTTGTTAGACTGCAATGAAACCTCGCATATCGACAATGTACACATATTTGACTCGGTTTGTAGATGGGTCAATGCTTTTATTTGTGTTTACCAAGAGAACAAAATAACTCATTCCCAAGCTTCGGAATGGTAAAACTTTTAGTAAAAGTTTGGACATTGGGATATTGAGCGGTAAGATTTGTATCCCATAAAAATGTTGTAACGAAATATGATCTATCTTTTTTCTGTGAGGGGGCGATTGGGGGTTTTGTTGTCACCAATTACAATTAGTAATGCTGATATTTGAAATTTAAACGGAATCAAACGGATCGCATTAAGACTGTCATGTTAATAACAATTTTCAACAAATCATAGCGTGCATATTTAATTCTTTTGGCAGGTCATATATAAAGATCCTCATGTCAATAAATTATTTGTGTTCTTTAGCTTCACGAGTTCCCATTACAAATCTATATTTTTTTGTGCGATTTACATAACGAGTAAGTAACTGATGACATTAACGCCATCTTAACATCGTGTTGTTGTTTCCAGATGGCCTTGTGCAGGACGAGTATTGTTCGACAGGATATACTAGATACAACAGCGCTACCATGCGGACTGAAGAAGTAAAGTATTACATCTACTGTTCGTCGAAGCAATATTGCTGTGGAATGTTTGAAAATCGTCATTGCTGCATTTACCAATATTATCAACCGTATGTATAATACATTTTATATAAAAAGTATAATGATCATTCCAGCTATTAGATAGCGCAAATGCCGTATGTGTTTTTCCGGTGAAGAATATTTAAATCCTTTTTTAAAAACCAATTACATCTGTTCAATGAAAAGAATTAACAAATACTTCGTCCCTCTAAGGGGCATCACATCTAAAAACCAATTGTTTTTCGCAAGCGATTTACTTTCGCGAATTTCGTGATCACAGTAAATTCGCGAATTTTTATCTCTGCAAATGCATATGAACCTCGCTTATATTGATTTTTTTTATTTGCATTTCATTTAATCTTAAGTTAAAAAAAGTTAATCTTCGCGAACTTTTTTTGAAATTGAAATAGCAAAATTTAGTAGCCGCGAAAGAAAGTTGGATAAAAGTATCAAAATAATCTGCTTTGATACATTTAATGTATACACTCCGCCCAGATACGTTATATGAGTGGCAATAAGTTATACATCTTCAATTTGTTATTATTGGATAATCATAAATAGATATGTATCTGTTTCTGTTATAGATATGACTATCCCTCCACCAATGCTATTATTTTTGGAAGTATCGCTGCTGCTATAATGTTTCTGTGTTTCATCGTATGTGTTATTGCCAAGTGGAGAAAACCCTCTCAACCAGTAACGGATCCACGGACGATACAGGCCTTACAATCTATAACAGGTGAAAAGAATGTTTCTTAAACACCGGTGTCGAGATTTCTATCTCGCCCTTGGGTAAAGACAAGCTGCACGAGATCTTTGTACGTGCTAAGATAGGTGAAGAGAAAAAGAATAATTCACCCGCTTTAGGGTGAGGTGGGATATCTCAACCCTCGGGAAAAGATTCTTAAGCTGTCAAACACTCAGCTTAGCCTCGTGTTTGACAATTTAAGAATCTTACCCCTCGGATTGAGATTCTCCTGTCTCACCCCAAAGGGGATGAAAAATTCTATTAATTTCAACCCGAGTAGAAGATATTGCCTGGTCAACATGATGTTTGCCGAGTATTGAAAGCAAATATCTTTGTCGAGGGTTAAGACATGCCTGATCGCCTGACTGACCTTACTTTTTTTTTTATTAATTTTGTTCCATACTTTGCCGAAAAATAATGAAGTTTAAAAACTTTTTGTATCGCGCCATCACCACTAGAATGTCATCATGCGTCAAAATTCCTAAAATATAAACTTAGACGTTTAAGGAAATTACGTTTCAGTTATATTATGTTATCATATTAGTCTTAATTTATTACTGAACAACAAGTAAAGCCTTTATTTCTACTTCATCTTAGTATTATAGAACATTCATAACTTTCGATGATGCGAATTTATTTTCCAGGTGGAAACATACCCCGTTCACCGTTCCCTGGGCTGATAATATCCCCCGCAAACGGGAATACAATTCAAACCCCATCAACGAACACAGAGATGTCTCCTGTACAAACGGACACTTCGGCACCTCCGCCAGACTACGAGGAATGTATTCAGAATAATCTCATAGTGCCTCCAGATCAGGATAAAGGGACAGATAACACGAGTATTAGACTGGAACAGGCTACCACAGTTGACCAGGGTTGTAATGTAAATGCATCGGACAGTATAACAAGTCTATGATACCATTCATCAGTTTTTCTTATTTACCTCTCATTATCAGCTTTATTTCCTATTTATAGTCTTTATGCAAAAGAAAGACGTATTTATTAGAGTGTGAATTGTAGTTGCATTCATTACATATTAGAGTAAAACCATCGTCTTTATATGAACGCATCTATTGTCAACAACATTTTTCATTGAAAAAAAAAAGAAAAAAATAATAATAATTATGGAATATGATTTTTTTGTTGTAGGAGTAATTATTTTATAAAATAATGATCTGTTAATTGAATCAAGATGCGTACATCATCATTTTTGATTACCATATTAATCTTAATATATATCATATTAATTACAATTAATAGATATGACGACGCAAAGGCAATATCAAGTCCACCTTGTGAGTGTGCGTGTGTGTGTGTATATATTCCATGTTATAATCTTGGAATATTTATTCGTGTCCATGGTAATTATATTTTTAGCAATTTTTTTATCTATACCTCATATCATATTACTTTCGTCCATGAGACTCTTGAACGGAATACTATAGTTATAACACTCATGTAAACTAATCTTTCATGATGTAGGATATTAGTGTATACGTACTTATTCATGGAGAATATGACAAAAATACCCATGTGAGAAATATACTGTGCTTAGATGAATCTCCGGTCGAGCTTTAGTCGGTTACAATGGCAGAAGATATTTTAGATAATTGTTATTATATTGTTAGTATTTTTACAATTTGTTGCGTTTGATATGTTGTGATGATACAAATTTAAATGGTGACGATTTATATAAAAAGTCATTGAAAATAAAGGTGTAAATCTGTTTTGTCTTTGCGTTTTACAGAGTTATCACCCATGCTGATATGTTATCTTGTGACGCCATCATTTTGTGAGCAAAACTAGCGTCGTTTTCTTTGAAAAGTATGATGTTATGCTCACAAACTGATGACGTCACAATCAATATATTCTAGGAAGGGCAGATAACTTTGTAATATGCAAATGTTGATTATACAGGAAATGTCTATCTTTATTGTATTATTGGTAATTATGAACGAACTAGGATTATCATTTTAATGAATAACAAAGATATACATGCGCATCGTAATACAAATATTATAATCTTTTATCACATATTCCACCTAATATCCAGTGATTTCGCCCGTATACTATTTTTGCTTTTGTCACTGGTGTAAAACGACTTGGAGCGATTTGCATTGGCTGGAAATGCATTGTTGACGTTATTCAAAAACAATTAAATGACGTCAGAAAAAATAACGTGACGTCAGGATTACGAGGATGGCGGGACAAAATGTCGGCTCCGCTGGATTTTCATATTATATTTTGTCATGAAATTCTTTCTAAGTAGGTTCTTACAATTATGTTTGAGATTTTATGAAACTCGGCTTGAAGATTTAATTTTTGCTCGGCATGGCTCACAAAAAATAAAAATAAAACGTCTTAGAAAAATGAGCACTCATGTAAGATCATATATATCGGAATGAGTTCACGACCACGACCGCAAACTTACATTTGTACGATATTTGTTGATCATATAACTAGTATAAAAATGATATAAGCAAAACATTTTTCCCATATACAATATATCTGACTCAAGTCCGCGTCTATCTAATCTATCAGGAAAGCCTGATATTTAGTTTAGTTTAATTTTTTTTGTCAAGTATGTCTTAAATTGGATCACATTAAGTAAATAAATATAATAATTGATTCAATCATAATTATAATTTTATTACAAAAGTTAACAACAAAATTGTATTAGATATGTTAACAATAATACTGATTTGGATCCATGTCACATTTCAACTCTTTCAATTCAAACAGTCGTCACATTGTGGTAATTCTAAATTACATACATGAAGAAACCATGACTATAGGGAGTGGAATGTTAGAAATAAGTTCGATAGAAAAATAAAATCAATCTTTTCATACATGCAAAATGAAGCATTTAGAAGATGAACATCGGCACCAAAGTTGAAGGAAATTCCTGTTACTCACATTATGTCTCGGTTAGAATTGCATAGCGTTTAATAAGGTAAATCACTAGAAATTTTCACTGGCATTATATATATAGATATCACGAAAGTGTATTAATGCAGGATACACATTAAGTGTTAAACGTCACTGCGCATTCCTCTTCGGTTTTCAAACCTTTAGTAAAGCACTGAAAATGTCACTGACAGTTAGTGTATGGGTAACATTAAAGTCTGATAATGCAGGGAAACATTTGGTATAAAACGTTTCTGTCTATTTCTCTTAGGTTAACAAATCTTTAGTTAGACATTAGACATTATCACTGACGTTTTATACAGGTTTGTCAAAGTTATCAAACCTTAAGTAAAGCACTAGAAGTTATCACTGACGTTATATAGAGGGTTGTCGAAATTGACGTCCGCTGGCGTAAGTGGCTGCCCTACACTGACGTCATCATCCGAGTTTGTATGTAGCTGGGCGCAGCTACTGTCCGAATTCTGTAAGAAATCAGATTATTTATTATGTAAATTGTCGTCTTAATTAGGAATCGCAAACACTGAGAGCGCTTCTAACATGCGCAGTTGCCTACTTAAAATGCCTTTCTATGTTATTGAATCTGAACGGACTAACAACGATTGTTAAAATTAATTATGTTTTTAAGATATTATGGCCTTGACCTAATGTAAATGTAAATTTATAGATCAGAAATCATGACAGCCACGGTAGTTAATTGATTCGGATCTGGTGCACAATCATTTTCTCCAATTTATCAATGACAGAAATGTACGGGATATGACTGAAATGGACAGCCTCTCATCCAATTTCACGGCTAATGGTATAGTCAAACCCGTCTACAAAGAACACCAACGAGAGAGAGAGAGACAAAACTGTCTTATAAACATTGGTCAAACTAAATTGCAAGTGATTAATAGGGGCCCAACAAAAGTTATTTTTAGGAAGCCGGTCTATATACAGCGGTGGTCACGCTAAGGCTAGGTTAACTGTGTAGAGATCTTACGTACACGTCTCACTTTACTCCAAACCTCCAGGAACCCTGTTGAGTCTCGTCTTATCTTCAGATATATAACAACAGCCACAGCAAGAAGCAGTAATACAGCAAACACAGCAATGGTCACCCCAACAATCATCCCAGTCTGTAAAAATATGACACAAATTACCACAGAATGTTCGCCTATATGTCAAAACATACGTAATCCAATGAATAAGTAAGCCCGTTAATGGAATTCAAGTCATAAAAATATGTCGGTTCGTTAAATATAAGACAAATGGTCACGTAAAAATATTTTCAAATTCCGATAAAACGTACACGTTAGGTACATTTTATAAATATATCAGTCCGTTGCATACATATAATGCAAGTAATTAAATGATCATGTCAGTCAAATATACAGCAAGTAATCGGACATATATGTAGTTTTCTATACTATAGCATACAAGTAAAATAATAGAAAAAAATCAATTGTATAACAAATGAGTCATAAAACAATCAAAATCAAAGACAGCTGGTTAGTCTTTGGCACCTTATTATATTTTTTCTAATTCTTCTGTATTAGGACGTCAGGATATTCTATTTCCATTTGATATTGCATGCTCCGATTGTTCCAAGAAGTAAGAGACAACTATCACCGACGATTGGTTTTAAAAGACGCTTCAATTATGAACGCTCTTGATATATCTAAGTATAATACTACGCAACTCCATCTCCTATGACACCCCCCCCCCCTCCGACACACACACATAAACTTTTTTTCAAAACTTACATTGTTCTCACTCTGCTGAAGAGGTTTGGTTTCTGGAGGCTACAAGTACAAAACATAAATTGCAATACGTCAACCAAACTTGCGTCGTGTAATCGAAATATTCCATCGTTTCTAGATTCAATACATTTTTTCATTCCAAATGTTTTCAATTTTTTTATCGTAAACGAAATGAGTTATACAGAAAAAAATGGTACTTTCGAACATTTACATTGTATTCGTTATTTAAAAACGAAACAGTAACACTGTTAACAACTCCTCTAAACATGCGTAGCTGTTGTCCAAGTCGTTCAAGTAATGTCTATTTCAAAATGTGCTACAGTGGGAAGTATGTATACCATAATCTCCGTTCAATCAGTATTTCAGAGCCTGAATTCTTTGTGGTAATTTCAATATAACGTGTAACTCACGTAGGAACATGAACGACCGTCTCCCACCATTCCTTCTGCGCATGTGCAATTTACATATCCGGTTATCATATTACCAGCCGTCTTCTAAAAAGGATTATTTCAAAGAGAAAATGAATGAAAACATGATTTCAAATTTATCTATTGCAATGTTATATTCAAATAATTTAATTCAAAATCTGAAAAAAACCCAATGAACTAATTTCTTCCGTTATAACTACCATGTAAGATATATACACGAGAATTATAAATTCATTTTCCTTTAAAGCTCTTGTATAAGAACCGTAATCAGTATGACCTATACAGAGTACAAATAATTAAAAAAAATTATAGAAAAAAATGCATTGTTGCACTTTTATGTTTATAATCCCCCTTATATACATGATTGGATTACCGTCTTAAATGTATTGTATTTAGATAGGTCGTGATAATTGTGGAAAAAGTGCATACATAATTGACTTTGATTTCTTACCAAAAACTGACAGGTCGCATTGTGATGACAACCCCCATTTCTAACGAAGCATGGCTCAGCACAGGCACTCCCATCTCCTATATACCCCGGCTTACATACACAGGTCACAGTCCCCGAGGTCTCATCACAATCCGCGTTTTGACTACAGCCGCCATGGTTAAAGCTACAACTACGTCCTGCAACACACATTTTGTTATCTAATTAGAGTTATCTCTCTTTAGTTCATGTGAAGAGCGAATCTGACTTATTGCTGCAAAAATGACATCTTCATTGAGAAATCTAAAAACACTGACCAAATCAATCGTGACAAAACATATTTGGCTCACTGTGTTGAAAAAATATGTTCGTTTGATACTTACCAATTATAAACCATTGTTGAAGTCCATATAGTCTTATATTGCCTGAGTAAAATCAATATTGACCGAGAGGATAGCCCGAGAATATTTTCAATTAAACAAGGAAGAATGAATACCATATGGGCCGAAACAAAGGCCTTTAATTTGTATTCTAAATTAAAAAACAATCTCTAATGTACAAAGTGATCATACGACATTGGCTGCAAATGTTTCTTAAAATGGAAACACCGTGACAATATACTATATATTAGACTTATGTGACCATACATTAGCGAATGAAAGTAGTTGAAAATTAGAACATATCTAATATTTAAAAACACGAATATTTGAATACACACCACATGCCTGTACGGTGTCGTTCATCTCACAAAACTGACAGGCGTCACCACTGTAGCCGGGGTAACACAAACAGGTACCATTGCCGTCAATACCATCGTCACAATCACCGTTATGGTTACAAGGGAAATCAGGACCTCCGGGACATTCTGGATAGAAAAGGATACAGGTCAATATATATTTACGCTTGATTTTTAAGTATTTTCCTTTCCCAGCATGACATTGGCACAGTTACATGTCTTCGTCTATTATCATACACTTAATTTTCAAATCTCAATTACAAATTAGTCGTTGTACTTCAAGGTATCGTAATTAAGTGCTAGATTTTTTCTGAGCTGAAGTATAATAAATAATTCAATCAAAATATCACCTTTTGCAAATCTGTGGTCTCATGGCCATTGTCAGACATGTCAAAATCCAGCTGAATACATTCCATTTTAAATTCTCATCTAATGTTATCATTGCAATATGAAGAGCCATTCTTATTGATTTCTTTATCTGCCTTCTCCCTCAGGACAAGTTTGGTTGGTTTACTTGAGCAACGTCGTAATAGCAACTTATACAAGAACGATATATCCTATATGGTTTGTGCTATTTGTGAATGTCTGTATGTATTTGGAGGATAGTAGAAAAGTTCTTTGAGGACACCTATTTGAATTATTGTATTATCAATATAATATGAAAATGTCCCCCATTCCACAACAGCCAGTAGTGCTGTATTGATATGAAAACAATGTCAATGCGACTAATCAAACATATATCTAAATTATGATTGTAGCTTACGATGCTAATCTCATTATACGCACTTACCTAGGCAGTCAGAACCATAATATTGAGAACAACATCGTCTTGTCTGCAAGAGAAATAAGTAGTTATAAAATAATAGTATCATCTGCTAATTTGTTTCATGTCTTTTTTTTGCTAATTTAAGAGCTGAAGCTAATTTATTCGATGAACGAATCATTATGGATTTTATAATTTATATTTGAAGATCATATTTTCTATTTCATTTTGAGTTTCTCAAATTAAACTGAAATAGAATTGAACAGTCAACGCCTATATAAATTCTCTCCTGAGACTCACAAATTCCGTTCTTTCACAGACGAGCTGACATCCGATGCCCGGTCCAAACATGTTCATATAAAAACACTTGTTGATCGTTATGCCAGTTGTTTTCTGCTTGTAGCCCTCTGGACATTGAAGACCGTCAGGCATATTTCTACAATTCTGACATTCCCCCTGTTCAAAATATCCATTGCCTAATTAGTGTATGCATGCATCCGTTAAGGGTACACGATGGTCGCAACGAACGACCATTGTACTTGAAGAATGTTTTGCTTAGAAAGTGTAAATATGGTTATAATGAATCTCTGGGAGGCACATTTCCTAGAGTATAAGCATAAATCGTAATTCATATATTACAAACATCTTCAATGGATCATTGACGGGGTACAATTTGACAATGCTGTAACCATAAATAGTTTGTAAACATATTCGTTATAAACGTTTTCATGTATTATATCATAATGCAACATAATTGCTCTATTATATTAACTTTAGATTATTTATTTCACAGACATAATTCGTAACTATAACCACCATAATACCGTCCATGTTTTACCACTGAACAAGCAACTAAATGGCAATTTACTACACATAATTGTATAACCTTACAGAAACTACAATCACATTTAATTACAGATTTTTGCTATTGTGGACACAGCAACATCATCACATATATCGTTCAGCTTAATTCAACCTAAACCTGTGAAAATCCAAACTTCCTGAAGGACTCTTTTTCTATGAAATCATTGAGCCATTTTTTCAGCCAATCAGAGATGGCGTTACAAACGACAACTACATTTCTTACGTTATATAAGAAAACATATTGTTTCAAGTAATGGAAATGCTTGTTACAACACGCATAACACCTGTACACTTACGTATGCGGTAGTTGTATTGACGACGTCACATCTATGGAGAACGGGTAAAAGGAGACCATTTATCCCATGGACCACTCCGCCCATCGTTAAAACGTCTGGCTCAGATATCAAAACTTCATTCACAAGAACCTATAAATAATATACAGGAAAGTGGAACATCTAAATATTATTCACTTGCCTTCAACCATATTTTATTTATATTTTGTAAATATTTCAAAATATATAAGTTGAATTATGATAGAAATTATATTTCTTTTGAGCTCTCGAGACATGAAATATAGGTAGGTCTTGGAAATGACCCATTGGTAATCACTATGGAAATAAAACTCCTTTGAAAAGAACAAATATTGTCAGGCCAGCCTATCCTTTAAGGAAAGAAGATTATTTAAGACATAAAAAACATGTAGAAGAAACACCAATTATCATGATGTAGGCTGTTTGATTATTGTATAATTGTTTTGTTTGATTATTGTATAGTTGTTTTAATCACCGTACTTTTAATTCAGCTTCATGTGCTATCAGAGGTATTTCCACGAACTTAAACATCAGCATTTAAAATGGCAACACTATGACTGGAAGATAAACTTTATGCCTTTAAGCGAGAATAATCGTCTTGAAAATAAAGCATCATAAAGAAAATTAAATATCAATGCAAGCATACTAAATTTGCATGTGCATTAACTCACCATGTCGCCTCTCACTTGGAAACTGAGCGGGTGAGTAGATCCAAGTACGGTATCCAATCTTTCACCGTCATCAAAAGATTCTGACAATCTGATCTTCGGCAAAATGTAAAAGTGCAGGAAGGCTCGGCTCTGAAAACAAATATCATGTCGTCAAAATTACTGTAATTTCGCGTTACCAAAACAATCTTGGTATCAGATTACGCAATTACGCAAATTTGGAGAAATCCTAAAACTGTTCCCTACTTTGTTGCATCAATAAGTATTTTATAAAGTTACCCATATATACTTAAAATCACTACATATAGTATGTAGATACAAATCTATACTTACCATCAGTAAGTATTATACCTAGATACAAATCTATTTATACCTTCAGTACGTATTTAATGTAGATACACATATATACTAACCATCAGTACGTATTTCATGTAGATACACATCTATACTTACCATCATTAAGTATTTTATGTAGATACACATATATACTTACTATCAGTACGTATTTTATGTCGATACACATCTATACTTACCATCAGTACGTATTTTATGTCAATACACATCTTTACTTACCATCAGTAGTATTTTATGTCGATACACATCTATACTTACCATCAGTACGTATTTTATGTCGATACACATCTATACTTACCATCAGTACGTATTTTATGTCGATACACATCTATACTTACCATCAGTACGTATTTTATGTCGATACACATCTATACTTACCATCAGTACGTATTTTATGTCGATACACATCTATACTTACCATTAGTATGTATTTTATGTCGATACACATATATACTTACCATCAGTACGTATTTTATGTAGATACCATTCTAAACTTACCACCAGTACCTATTTTATGTAGATACACATATATACTTACTATTAGTACGTATTTTAATGTCGATACACATCTATACTTACCATCAGTACGTATTTTATGTCGATAAACATATATACTTACCATTAGTACGTATTTTATGTCGATACACATCTTTACTTACCATTAGTACGTATTTTATGTAGATACACATCTTTACTTACCATCAGTACGTTTCTTATGTAGATACAAAACTATACTTACCATCAGTTCGTATTTTATATAGATACACATCTTTGTAACGTGTCTTTTGAATTGTGTATACCACATTATCTACTTGTTTTGTAATGATAAATGGTCCTTTACATTTACAAGCAAGCTTTGACTGCATAGCGTTTTTTAAGTACCAGACTGCGTCATCTACTTTTTACCTATATTTCTGAACCTTATGGTCATAGGTTTCTTTCCTACTGGCAGATGACAGTCTGGTTTTATCTCGTGTATAGTCATGTATGTCATTTAGTTTTTGACACAGATCATGTGCATAATCTGTTTGTGAATCATATTTTACAGAGGAGACTTTGCCGCAGGTTAGATCAACAGGCAAACATGACCAAAGACCATCTCATGTGGCGATACACCAGTAGACTCACGCTCAGCTGAGCGATAAGCCATCATGAGTAGGTACATGTTCTCATCAAAATCTCTCTTATTTTCTGAGATAACGCAGATAGAAGTGATTCAATGGTACGATTAGCTCTCTCAATCATCCCATCACTTTGAGGGCGATAAGCCCAGGTTTTAGTTTTTTATACCAGGAAATTTTACAGACTTCTGTGAAGACTTCAGAAGTGAAGTTTGTGCCACAGTCTGTATGGAGTTCACTTGGTACACCAAACACAGTTTCAATCCTGTTGATAAATTTCCTTGCTACAATTGTTGCCTTATATTACTACTCCTCATAGGAATAGCATCTATCCATTTGGAGCGAAGCAATATCCTACCACTAGCAGGTATTGGTTTTGGTTATTACTTAGAGGTAATGGTCCTAAAATGTCCATGACCCACCTTTCCCTTGGGGCACCAGCACTATAAGTTTGTAATGGACCTTTTGGTTGTGGGCTAGGTGATTTACGTGCAGCACATTAATCGCATGTAGCACATCAGTGTTTTATGTCTTTTGACATTTCATGCCAAAAATATCTTTGTCTAACCTTTGATAAGGTCTTACTGACCCCTAAATGACCTCCAGTTATGCTATTGTGTAGCTGTTTTAGAATTAGGGTTATAAGGGATTTTGGGATAATTATCTGAAGAGAGGGTTATCTCCCTTGGATTGTCACCATACATGGCAAAATACACCATTCACTATTTTAAGTGACTCATACTTAGCTAAATAGTATTTTGCTGAGCCTCCCAGTAAAGATATTTCATTCCAGACAGGTTTTTTACTCCAGACTTAACCCAGTCTATTACTCGGTTTAGAACAGAATCTTTATTTTGAGCATCAATGATGACAACATTTGATAACTCATTGTCTGAGTCTGTTTTCACATTATTATTCTCTGTTTCAGAGTCTTGTTTATCTGCTGGACCATCATGAGACCTGGTGACAGCCTGAACGTACTCAGAATGACTATTGCTGACCTCAAGGTTTTCGCAACCGACAGTACAATGGGCCAATATCTGATACAGTCAATTTTAACTGGGTCTGTACTAACGCCTTGGCCACTAACAATATGGCCAAGAAAGAACACTTGTGTTTGGAAAAGAATACATTTTTAAGACTCATTTTAAGATTAGCATCACTGAGTCTTTCAAACACTATCTCAGATCTTGCAGTTACAAGATTACGTCGTCAAGATACACCATGCAAATTTTCCATGTGAGTTTTGCGAGGAATTTTTCCATGAGTCGCTCGAAAATAGCAGCGGCGTTACATAAACCAAAGGGCATTGTATTGAATTCCCATAGACCACCCCCTTGTACAGCTTTTTCATATCTTCAATTTCTTTATCAACCTCTGCTCGGCAAGCGAGTAGCACTCGTTTTGGGGGTTGCCTGAATAGTCGTGCTTGACCGGTATCAATCCGATGCTTTACTAAGCTCGTACGAGACAACGGTCAAGCATAGCGAGGACCGCTACATTTACTATCAGTTCGTATTTTATATAGATATACATCTATACTTATCAGTTCGTATTTTAAGTAGAAACACATCTATATCTACCATCAGTACGTATTTTATGTAGATACACATCTTCAGTACCTTGTTTATGTAGATACCCAGCATTACTTACTACGATGTCCGCAGTGTAGTATTTGCTAATCACGTCGTTACTTGGTACAAAAAGAGTGTAGGTGTTCATATCCAGTAAGTCATCTAATAACTGCTTTTCCTGTAACGAAACGTAATGAGACAACTTTCTTTTTTATTTGCTAAAGTTATTAGATTTAAATACTTTTCGAAGTCCGAGCAATAACGCATATCCGGTGATTTAGGTGTATCAAAATACTCGCGATTTTAACTAAAAAAGAGAAGTGTAAATTTCATTTGTTTTAAATTTTTGCGAACTGGTTTTAAGTGCATCTATATATATCATCAACATAATATACATAATAGCCAATAAACAATAAAATTAATATAAATACGGCATACCTGCAATAGACTTGCAAAATGTGAATACTGCGGGTGTTGGGAAAACAACGTTGTTAAGTCGGGGGATTCGTCAGCTAGGAAGAAGGTCTCAATCGCCTAAAAATATTAAAAAAATAATTGTATTTTAAAAGTCACACAACATATACACTTTGGTTTGGTTTGTTTATTTTTACGTCCTATTAACAGCCAGGGTCATGTAAGGACGTGCCAGGTTTGTTGGTGGAGGAAAGCCGGAGTACCCGGAGAAAAACCACCGACCAGCGGTCAGTACCTGGCAACTGCCCCACATGGGATTCGAACCCGCTTCCCAGAGGTGGAGGGCTTGTGGTAATATGTCGGGACATCTTAACCACTCGGCCACCGCGGCCCCAACATATACACAACATAATATAATTGTGGAAGAGAAGAAATTTAAAACATTTTTGGAATGTTCCATTAGCCTCTTACCCTATCTAATACATGGACATATCCGTTCGCTGCTTCGTATGACTCCAATATTTGGGACCGTGCATTTGATGTCCTTTTCCCGGAAACAAATAACGTCTGAAACAAAAATAGCCTTTATTTATGGTGTCATTGCACACACAAAATGTATTTGTAACTAATAACTAAGGTCTACCAATGAACTACATAGATATATCAATATAAACTTTATTTATTTTACATCGATCGAGAAACAAGATATACAAGTTATGTAAATCACTCTCGATGGCCCGGATGACAGCACGCGAGGGGTCTTGGAGTGGGAGGAAACCGGAGTGCCCGGAAAAAACCCACGTGATCGGGCAGGTGACCCCTGACCTTTTCACTTTTTGTCGGGAATCAAACCCCGGTCGGCTAGGCTTAACCACTACACCACCCGATCACCCAACTACAGAGATAATGATGTGTCACAACGTTTACTGTAATTTATAGCAGAGATTCAAACAAAGTAGCATGTTTTCATCTATATAAATACAAATAAGAGGCCTTGGGGGTCACTTTTCTTATAAAATGCTTAAGCCGTTGTTTCAGCTTGTCAAAGACAAGTAAAACATATGGCGACGTTATTTTTACGTTATGAAAAAATACGCGAACATCTGTATCTCAGTGGTTTGCAGTATTGCTCAGATAAAGACAGAAATTACTTGCATGGGGATTTGTTCATTCCGGTTCATTTTTGCTCTAATACATTTAAAAATTTATTAATGATTGGCTATGATTCATAAACAGGCCAGATATGAAACATAGATATCTGGAACGTTGTATATAAAGGAAGTCACAACAAGTGGTATCACTAGATATAGTTGTGATAATTGTGAAAATATTTCTTATTAAATTTATTCGAAAGCAAACTATTATTTACCATCCAAAACCTTAATACTGTTTTCATGCATATTAAAGGCAAATATCTAACACGAATTGTTTTTTTGAAGTTTTTAATTTTAGTTTTGAAAACATTAAAACTATGATGATATTGCAGAATCTCAAACAGTTTCAGATTACTCTTAATTTGCCAACATTTTAAATTACTAAATCAAATATCAATTTCTGTATCGCGGATCGTATAATGTTTCGTTGGTTCTCTATAATTAATGCAGAGTAGATGACTACTTTTACGTTCCTCGACAAAGCAGTGTAATGGACACAGATGTATAATGAGGTAAAAACGGTTTAAAGCTAGTATATTAGTAATCCGAAATAAAAGGCTAAAATAAATTAAACATAAAATCAAAATGATTCTATGGAATATATATGCAGCCACTATTGGGCCTTCTACAGTCCAAAATAGCACCAAAATAACACAACGTGTTCGTCTACATGTTTGTTTACATCTATTGTGCGCAGGTATTAAATGTCTCGGCCCGTTTCACACAGAGTTCATTGGGAACTTGTTTAGTATTGTTACAGTAGCTCCTTCGTCTTGTTATGAATAGACATTTCCTTTAATAAAGTGTAACTTGTTTTATAAACACAGTAGATATTTAAATGTTATATTTAAACTGAATTATGTTATTCATAATCTATAATGATATTCGAGCATATTTTACACGTAAAAAAGCTCGCATAAATAATGATAATCAATCTTTAGAATGCATTCTTTCATTTTTTTGAAATTAACATAATATAATCGCGTTCTCTAATAAGCTATATATTTAAGAAAAGATTTTTTCTAGAAAAAAACATACACATTTTCCCTTCAAATTTTTGAAAAATGTTCAAAGGTGCAGCTTACAATGTATCACATGTGTTATTAAAAAGACAATTTCTCTGACCTTCATTCCAATATAGCTTATTAAGATACATTGTACATAGTACACTTTGCTGAAATAATTCAGCATTATCTCCCTTTAACAGCAAAGTCAGCACTTTGAATATTTTTATGATATGTTAAAACGCATTTTTTTATAAATTTTACGACTGATTCATGTATAAATCCTTTTCATGTTATCTTTCATTGTCTTGCCTGTATGGCATTCACGACAGACATCAGCAATGATGCCCGTATCACTTTACAAGTCTTATATTTTTTACACTATCATCTCGCTTGCCCTGCATTAAGATTAATGTATTATTACCCATTCTTGCAATAAATAAAGTTAAATTAGTACAGTGGCTACGCCGGCATGTAGAGGTCGGTACGCGATGTTTCAACGGATACAATAGAAATAAACCTGTTTTCTACTGGATTATTTTACACAACTTACGCAACTCGTTTCAGATATCATATATTGTATATCATTTTGAAGTATCCATGTCCTATTTGCCATATAGGGAAACTTGACTTACGATTGAAATCACAACATATATTTTGGGAATATTTTAAAAATGCAAAACCAGTCTAATAAACTATAGAAGTGACGTTCAAAAATAGTTAACCGTGAGAAAATGTAGATATCTTGATACATTTTATTTCAAGTCAACCCCTTTATATTTATTAACTGTATGGTGGAACAAAGAAAAGTATCTTAATATCATAATTCAACGTAATAAATGCATTGTTTTTATGATTTTTATTTTAGATTGTATTTGCTGTGACGCGTAAAGCGCGACAAAGGCAGGAAAAAATTCTTTTAAAAAGACATACACGGATGGGTCTCAGTGACAAACTAAATGCTATCATAAAAGTTAATACTAGAATGGGTTATGACCTGGCTGCTCACCGGCGACAAAGTATACACGTAGCTTCTGATCAAACAAATACATCGTAATGATTTAATGTTAACGATACATAGGTGAATTGAAATATGTCTCTTTATCATAAAACATAATTTGAGATTAAAATATGAATAAACTTCATATTGAAGAGAGGGATTAATACAAAATAGGGGTAGAACTTCCTCACTCTTCTCATTGTTTAATACTGCTTTTTCTATAACTGTTTTGGTAAGATACTTTAAACGAGACACAATTGGTTGCTTCTTATTGCACACCCATCTTTACGGAACGATTTTCATTAATGTTTGGAAGTTCATTGAAGTAGATCCATCTGTTTAGATATGTTGCCATTGTACACGTATTTACTTGTAACCAGGGAAATTACACATTGCCGTATTAGAAAAGGACACATACACATTTGTATTCCATGTAAACGTAATTAACTCGTTATAAAAGTATAATTTCTGCAACTGTGTTAATAAGATATAACTTGCATTATTTTCTTTTTTAGTTGCATTCGTTGTGCAGTTAAAACATATCACGTTGTTTAAATTAGTTTTAGACCATTTTTCTACAGACATAAAAACCCATTATAATAAATAATAAATTAACAAAAGGAACCAAATGTTACTTACATCATTGATGTTATGTATGTGTACGAAGAAGCCGTCATTCATTGTTTCGAACTTGTCATAGCCATTCTCAGTTTCTAGGAGCTCCTGTTGATTCTTTAATCCCACCAACAAGTGCGACCTTCATCAAAAGAATAAGGACCATCAGAGGATTAAACTAAATGAAACTTATGGTCACCATAAATGTGTGTTACGGGGTTCAATGCTCATGAAATCGGATTGGATATTTTTAGTAGATCTTCGTATGGCCAAAATGGGAAAATCGTGCATTTTTATGCTACAAGCACGAAACATGACATTCAAGTAGTGAATATTTAAAAGAGAATAAAGGCGGGACCATTGCAAAAAGTGCCTACTTTGATTTTTTCAAGATTGCCGCCATTTTCGTACTAATACGGGAAATGTAATTTAACTGTGAAGTATTTGACTATAACATATTACAACTGTTTAGGTTCAGTAAAGTATCAATGTCGTCTTAAGCATCCCAAATGATACTGTGCACAAACTGGATATCATGCAGTATTATGTGGTAGCCAACTCTTGTAGCAAAAAAATGCATTCACATATTTCAGTTTCGGATCGGTAAACTGTCGGCACAAGACCTTGTAATTCATAATATCGGCACAAATACCATGGAAGTGTATTCAGATAAACCATTAGTTAGTACCTTCTCTCTACCTCCAGTCACCTTTTTCAACTGTCATCAAGAGTGTCGGACATTTTGGCTACATCAATAGACATGTTTTATTGATCTTCTCTTCACCATGACACATACTACGATGGACCCTATAAATACGAGGTCTTTTAAGTATCATGTTAGTTTTGTACTTGCCAATCTTGTAACAGTACTCATACCGTGGTAGACCTTAATATTCTGTATTATATCGTGATTTTACGTAGTTTATCGATACCATCCTTGACAATCCTGGTTGGTTTTGGATTCTCCGTAGAGTAACGTAACTATAACGTGTTGCGCCGTGACCAATCCGCACCAACCCGTTTTGTTTCTTACTAATTACGTAGCTGAACCGCATTAACACGCATTTAACCGTAACAAACCGTTGAATACGTAATAAGTTACAATACAATACTGCGCTTTGTATTGCTGTGGGGAGGCAGCAACATCTTAAAGTTCCATTTAAAACAAAGTAATTTCCTCTAGCTGTTTCCTTTCTTGTTTATTCCGCATCCAAGTTCATTCTAATCTTAAACACACATGGCAAAAAAATGTAAGCCCGATTTTATTAGGTCATCTGATCCGAAGGGCGCACGCGCCGTGCGCCGTGCGTAAACTTTTCATTCAAACGACTTCTTCTCAAGAACCAAAAGGCCCAGGGCACTGATAATTGATCTGTAGCATGCTGGGATAAAGGGCTACCAAATTTGTTACAATGAATGACCTTGACTGTCATTCAAGGCCACAGGAGTCAAAAAGGCTAAAATCTTTACACGACTTCGGTTGGGATTATGTTACAAAATCTTAGCCCTCGACTGAGACAACCCGATCTCGTTCACTTACAGGTAACAGATTTTATTAATGTAGCCAAAGGGGAGACCATTTTAACCCCTAATTGTACGAGTTATTCCCCTTGTCTTCATATATAACAAAGAGAATGAACGTGGACTTCGAAACAAATGAATGTGTTTTTTTGTGTTATGAAGATTAAAGAAATGTAGATTGAGTTCCCCAACCCAACCTCACGTTCATGATACAGCTGTACTTTGGTAAAAGATTCGGAATACAAGATCAAAAATTACATATAAGGCGGAGCCAAAGAGTCAAATTAAAATTCAGTTTCAAAAAATCTTCTCAAGATCCAGATAGAGCCATAAACGAATCTACATTTACTGAAACATTTACCTCGCTATGAAATCTTATGCCCAAAAAGGAGATTTCCACAAATCTATTTTTTTTCCATTTTTTTCCATTCAATATTTGCATATAAATAACAATGTTTTCCTTTCACAGAAGGACGTCCATACCAATATCCATATTTAATTTGATTTTTTCAAATATGCACTTATACCACTTTCACATTAATTACAGATACATTCATTAATTACACATCCATTAAGAAGGTTACTTTCAGTGGGAACAACTCTTATTAGATAAAATAAATATTCTTATATTCATTAACAGATTTTATACATTTAATAATTTTAGTAATATATATATATCACATAATGTTACTTGTTATTTAATTTCAAAACAATCATGAAGTAGTAGTTAATAGTATTATCACTAGAAATCAGGTCCGAATGGTCGATATAGAGTTTACATTTATGTAAAGAATTCCGGCTAGTGTAGCTGTAAAGTTTTAATGAACAGTCACCGTACCAATTACACACGTGTCGTCATTCACTCCAGCGGCTTACATTCATCTTGCTCACTTCAACCATGCATGAAGTAAGTATTACAATGTACATATATACACTAGTTATAAGAGTCTACGTAAATGTGTTTCTGTGTTTATTTTTTTTATCTCGTTATGTTTATTTTGTTTTAAATAGTTTTACTTATATTCGAAATGACTCTTGGCTTTACTTATGATAACACAGCCCTAGACCCACGTGGAACATGTGGTAGACTTTTTATGATATAAAGTGTAACTATGCGATACATAAATAAATGTGATATCAAAGAATTATGCATATTCTATGAGATGTATAGGGTGGTTCTTGTGTATTTAAATATTGTTTAATATGTCAATTTATTAAAATCCCTTTTGCGGCCTCGTTTCTCAAGTCTTTTTTTGGTTTTAATCTGTTGTCCTTTTATTGTCCTCATGTACAGGTGTTTATATATCTGCGATGAAGTAAATCCCAGTATAAAAATACTTTCTATAAGTTTCAAATATAGGATATGGCAATGTGACAAAATCAATACATATTTCCAAAACTTTTTAATACAAATCCCATTGAAATAGGGAATTTGTTTGTCTCACCAGACTCCCGCTGATTGGCTCATTTAATTGAGCAGCGCTTACTTGTCAGCACTGTTCGTTCGTCTTTGTGTGGAAATTATGATAGTATATCATACGTGTCTGCCTGTCCATCCCTCCATTCATCATTCAGTCCGTCTTTCTGTCCATTTGTTTATTCGTGTGTTTGTTTTGTTTGTCTATATGACTTTATGAAATATATCTCAAAGTATTCGCGTGTTGTACGCCGTGTGTTTCCTGTCACATTGCATGGGCAGACAGATTAATAGACTGTCTATTGAGAGGTTAACAAAATGCTAGTCACTTAAAGTCGTTATAGTGGAAACATGGTCAACATACATGACATGTCGTCAAATACATTCAAATTGAACACGAACATCGCTGGTACCGCATCACTTTCGCGATATCCACGTTGCATATACATGTAGCATACACGTGGCTAGCATTTTGTTTTCCTCTCGATTACACGTGGTGTTTTTAATAAAACCGGAAGATATGGTGATTTTCTGCCATTTACTCAACTAAATAATTATGTAGTCGGCGGCCATTGCAAATGTGTAAAACAGAGGGTCTCAGAAGTATTTCAATGTGTGAGATATAACATGGACTACATAAGATCCAACTGAATAGGTATGTGCACGTTTTCCCAGCATTGCATAGACGATGTATTAGAAAAATGCCACTGACGTAGCGTAGGCCAAATCTTTCCTACGATTTCACGTTTTTTGGAGGTATCGTTAGCTGACTATATATTAGGCAAAAATTATTTTAAAAGCCTTATAATGTAGGCAGGTTAGGTGTACTAAGACGCGCAGTGTTGCGTGTTAATAACCTCATTAAGGAAACAAAATTAAAAATAGCGACTTCGTTTCACATAAATCACACCAAAATGTTGAGATTTCATTTGCAGATACAGTATATTTTTTAATATTTCATCATGGGCAGTGATCCGTTCAATGCAAATGTATGTTTCAAATGACAGGCAGCTTGTTAGTAATAACATCAACTAAACCATAAGTATATGTCCTGTCTAGACAGTCCAGATGAGTAGAAATTTTTAAGATAGTCCCTTCATATTCGACTACTTGAGATTTTTACGTACCTTTACAGCAGGCAAATATATACCATTTACTTTATGTTTTATCTAAGTGTATAATGATTAATTTGTAATGCGTTCTAACTTTCAACTTTTTCAGCGCTCTTTGTTCGTCCATGTGTGCAAATTGCGATCACCATATCGTGCGTGTCTGCCTGTCCTTCCATCTGTCCGTCTGTCTATCAATTCATGCGTTTTCGTGTGTTTGTTTGTTTGTCTGATTTAATAAAATCATATATTTTTCTTCTTCATCTTTGTAATCTCTTACTCGTTCTCCTCTCTTCTATCTTTCTCCGAAATGTAAAAAGTATACTTTATCTATAGACCGAGTTAAGCCATCTATACGGTTTCTATCTGCTAATAATCAAGGCCTAGGTGACAAAATTAAGCGTAAAGATGTATTTTCCTATCTGCTGTCCACTAACACTAATGTGTTTTGCTTGCAAGATACACATTTTAGTAAGGTACTATAAAACATTATACGAAGTGAATTGGGTTTCCAGTGCTACTTTAATTCTTCCAGATCAAATGCTAGAGGTGTAGACATTATGTTTAGGAACAATTTTGAATTTAAGGTTCACAAGGAGAAGAAAGACGATATTAGTAATTTTTTAGCTTTGGATATTGAAATAGAGACTTTTAGAATTACACTTATTAAGCTGTATGGCCCGAATAAGGATGATCCTAATTTTTATGATAGAATTGTCGATGGACAATATACATTAGTAGACATTTTTAGAAAACAGAATGAAGACATTAAAAGATATTCTTAAAGAAAAAAAACTAATCCGTTCAGGCAGTCTCGTCTTGATTTTTTTTTTGTAATATCTGAAAACTTAATCTCCAGTACTGACATGTCCAAGATTGAAGCAGGCTACCGTTCTGATCATTCATTCCCAACCATATCGTTGAAACTTAATGAATTTGTTCCAGGCAGGGGATTTTGAAAATTTTATAAGAGTCTATTACAGGAACAAGAGTATTTGAATATAGCAAAAACATGTATTAGGGAGACGAAATTACAAAACTTTCTTCCTGTCTATAACTTAAATAATATAGATAACATTTCTGATTCTGAGATTGAGTTTATTATAGATGATCAATTATTTTCAGAAACACTACTTATGTAAATAAGAGGTAAAACTATATCTTATATTCATCTTTCAGTAAAAAAACAACAAAAAATTAGAGAATAAAATCTCAGAAAATCTATACAGGATATTGAAGAAACAAATGATATAGACATGGCTGAGTTAGAATCCAAAAAACGAGAACTACAGGTAATTAAAAAAAACATAAGATTAAAGGAAGTGTAGTAAGGTCAAGTGCTTAGTGGTTAGATGAGGGAGAAAAACCTACAAGTTACTTGTAATTTAGAAAACAGGAATTTTACTTCTAAAATTATACCTTAATTACAATTAGATAATGGTAACGTAATTACTAAGGAGGCTGATGACTTGGAGAAAGTTATGGAATTTTATGAAAATTATATGATTCTAATAATGAAATAGCAGATGTAAATTTACATGAGCTCTTTGATCCTTACAGTATAAATAAGATTAATGAACATGATTCCTAAAATTTAGAAGGTCATATTACGCTAGAAGAGTCTGGTAAAACACTTAAAAACATGAAAAACAATAAATCTCAAGGGATAGATGGTTTCACAATAGAGTTCTTTAAATGTTTCTGGAAATCCAGGGAATTTTGTAGTTTGTTCTAAAAATTTAGGTAATAAGGATGGTTTTTTATCTATCTCACAACGCCGAGGCATTATTTCAAATAATTGATAAAGATCAGACTGGAATTCTTTCGGGCAGATATATATGTGAAAATACCAGACTGGGTTATGATGTAATGCAGTATAAGGAGGACCATGATATTCCAGGTATGTTTTTAATGATTGATTTTGAAAAGGCCTTTGATTCGGTGTCATGGAAATTTGTTGAAAGAGTATTATTGTTTTTAGGTTTTGGTGATAGTATAATTCATTTGGTCAAAACATTTTATAATCAGGTCAGTGCATCTATTAATCAGGGTGGAAATCTGTCTCTTTTTTGTATTCATAAAATTGACTGGGAAAAAATAAGATTATATAAGAAAAATAAAAATAAAAATATCTGGAAGTATGTTCATAGTATATGCAGTGTGTCTGGAAGGATGTGTGCATAGTCCGAATAAAAGACAGATGGAAGGAAGGACACGTTGATACCAGTGTTCAACCAGATACGTTGTGTATATAATCATTATATTCATCCATTCTTTCTTTTTATGTTCGTTTGCCCTTTTCGTTCGATAGTTATTGTTTTCTTTCTTTCTTTCGGAAGTGCGTTTGTTCGTCCTTTCGACCATTTGTTCGCTCATAACAGATAGGTCGATTTTATAAAATTATTATACCGATAGTCTGATCGATGACATATTTTTTTGCTGGATGAAAATTCCGAGTTTTGATCGCGATCAAATCTAGTTTACTATTGTTGCTTGAAATGCGAGTAAAATTCAAATAATGTGAAATTATCAATACTTCAACATTCCCTTGTATCCATGTTTCAAATAACGAAAATGGAATAAAATAACGAATATATTTTACCCAAATATGTAAGGTGTATCTCTGATAAAACTTATACACATGATTTTTATGAAATTACGTGTTAAACAAACTATATTTTTAAAGTACTTTCGTTCTTTTCAACTGCTAATTAGGTGGCCATCTTGAAATTAATGGAAGTATGTACTTTTTTCAGTAGCTCCCAGTTTTAATATTATTTTGAATGTCCTGGCTACTTCAGTGCCAAATTTTATGTTTTTATAAAGTCGTGCAGTAGTTATTTCGTTATTTCTCTAAGTTCTGCCAACAAAAATGGCGGCCATCTTGAAAAACAACCGGAAGTAGAAACATTTTGCGATAGTTCCCGATTTTAATCTTAGTTTGGTAGTCTTATCCATTAACATGCCCAGTTTAATGTGTTTATCATAACGTTCGGCGTATTTCTCTAATACTTCTCATAGTTTCGCCTATTCAATCGGCGGCCATCTTGGAATTACCTGAAGTAGGTATATTTTTCAATGGCTCTCGCTTTTGATATTATTTTGATAGTCTTTGCCACCAACGTGTCCAGTTTCAAGTTTTTATTGGGATGTGCAGTATGGTATTTCACTGCTCTGTTCAGTTTTACCTATGAAAATGGCGACCGTCTTACGAACAACCGGAATTAAACACATTTTGCGATGTCTCCCAATTGTTATCTTATTTTGGTAGTCTTGGCTACTACCTTGCCAAGTTCAGGCTTTTATTAAAACGATTATTATTTTATTTTATTACTTCTCTAAGTTTACCTATGAAAATGGCGGCCATCTTGAAAAAAACCGGAGGGAGGCACATTTTGCAATGGTTCCCGATTTAAAAAATTTTTTTTGGTAAGTTTCGCTACTTACATGCCAATTTCATGTTTTTATTGAGATGTGCAGTATGTTATTTCATTACTTTATTTGATTTTATCTACGAAAATGGCGGTAATCTTGGAATTACCGGAAGTAGGTATTTTTTTCATTGGCTCCCGCTTTCAATATTATTTGGTAGTATTTGCTACTAACATGCCAAGTTTCATGTTATTATTAAGAAGTACAGCATATTATTTCGTTTCTTTGTTAAGTTTTATCTATAAAAATTGTGGCCATCTTGAAAAAACCCGGGAGTAGGTACATTGAGCAATGGCTACCGGTTTAAATATTGTTTTGGTAGTCTAGGCTTCTCGCATGAAGTTTCCTGCTTGTATCCAAAATTGCATGATTTTTTTACCTATGCCGCTCTACTTAAACT
This sequence comes from Argopecten irradians, assembly GCF_041381155.1. Classification (NCBI taxonomy): domain Eukaryota; kingdom Metazoa; phylum Mollusca; class Bivalvia; order Pectinida; family Pectinidae; genus Argopecten; species Argopecten irradians. The sequence continues at coordinate 12,984,833 of NC_091145.1, read as the reverse complement.
ACTTTACACCTTAACCAGTTTTGTATCTCCCTTTATCACATAGGGAGTAACAAATACTAAATATATATTTAAATATGTGCCTCATCGACAACCTCTGTATACAGACTACCTTGTTATTAAGACCACTTTCTTAGGGTCCAAATTCCACATTTTATGACACAATTTAACATATATATAAATCCCACATGACTATAGAGACCACTTCCCCCTGGTCTTTATAGACAGTTTATGGAATGTATTATTTATAAGATGAGAGCAGTAAACTAAATACATTTTGTTATTTCGAAGAGAGTCTACATTAGTTTAAACATCTCCCCTATATGCCAGGGTTCTGTGTACCGAAAGTTTTCAAAATCTGTCGAGTAGTTTAGGAGGAGTTAGCCGGAAACATTTTTGTGTCTATATACGCTGTAGGGGTATAAAATAGATTTTATTAACTATTGGCTAGATCGGAGATTTACCAACAAATGAACTTACAACATGAAGGCTAACAGGTTATCCGGCTCTTCCCAGTACTTAGATGATATCCTGGACAGCAGGATTTCCATAGCCTCGTTTGTGGGAGCGAATAAAGTGTACTGGTCAGTAGGGGATAGGAGCAGGTTATCGTCACTCGGTAGGCCCTGTCAACACAAAATGTCAGAACGCTTCATTTCAAAGGTGGTAATGGTTATTGATTCCTTACCATATACTTATATAAATGAGCAAACAAATGTTTAAAAATCCATTACTTCCTTGTCACTGTTTAACATGTTTTCTTTTCATAGTTCGTGATAACTATGCTACCACCAATGTAAAAAATGTTTTACGCTGTATTAACTTGATCCCATCGTTAACCACGAACGATGTTATCCACTAAATAATAAAAGCTCAAAAATCACGTCAGAAAATACCCACGAATAATTCATGACATACATCATCTCTTTTTGTATTACCTTCTTGTTACATTTTCTCTTGTTGTCAGTCGTTGTATTACCTTTAAAAGTTCCGCGAGTTTACTCAACTCCTCGGTGTCCTCGATAAACTTCATCAGAGTAGGGGAACAGCCATACCCATCCCCTAGATAGCCATCCCAACATGTACAGTTATTGGTTCCTGGTCCTGTTGGTGTACAGTCCGCCTAAAATCATGAAATAAACAACATGATGTTTGTCAATATGACTCTTTCTACTGCAAAACAAAATTATTGTCGTAGACTCTTCAGATTTACAGGTTTTATTCGTTATTCTTCGTGATATTTCAAGACAGTAATATAAAATAACAAACGCCTGAAAGGTTAAAGACTATCTTTTAAAATAAAAAAAACCTGCCAAGATTAATGTAATGATCATTCGCCTATGTCAAATGAAAACTTGAATACTCCAAATGTTGACTGGAACATTGATTATGTAAAGATACGATATACCATATAACGAATTAATAGCATTTTAAAACAGTTTTATCAACCTTTAACATGTATGTAAATTGTGATACAGAATCAAGGTCAGCGTAATCTTCAATTTAGACTCACCCTACATATATATTTTGAATATTAAAATCACGAGAAGATGGCTTGATGATTTTTGTCTCTTCGTCTTAGAAGGATCTCGGTAAAACCTCAAAAAGTCGAAAATGAAGGGACCATCGTAAACATCGACTGATCGGGAGTCATAAACTGTACAATTGCCAACGATCCATCGATTAAGCTAACTAATGTTTCTAGGTTGTGCACATACATATAGTTTAGTTGATATTCTCGTATGCCCTTGTTATCACTTTGTTTTCTTACAAATTTTCAAGTTTAAACAATTTCTATTTTGATTGTTATATAGTACAACTGCAGCAATACAATCATCAGAACGGATCATTGGCTATCGCGTGTGAAACATACATATACATCTATAACGAATCACTGCATCAGATTGAATGTGGCAAATTATTACAGTTTGTTGATAAATATAATCTAAACACTAGCAAGACTAAACAAAATCCCACATTTTCGAAGTTACTTTCAAAATTCGGGTTTTATAAGAAAAGAAACAGCTACTGTAACAGTTGTATAAATATATTTTACATCATCATATGACTTTGGTGATGAAGAAGAAACGTGTCCGAATTCCCACGTAGTATTTGAATATAACTACCTCATTTGGCACAATCGTAGAATGAACCTACACGATTAGGAGTTTCAACGTTATCAATTTAGGTAATAGCTAGCGCTAATGATACTTCGTATGTATATATGGACTTCCCCCAAAATATCACTTATTTAGGAAGCAAACATATTATCATCAAAAAATTGTGGAATTCCTTTTATTTTTCATATGAGGTATAGTTCACTGAATTGTCCCTGTAATAATAAAAACTAAAAATATTAAATGAATATTTTTGTCCGTCTATGAAAACAGGTTTTCCTGATGGTATTTTGTTTCAGAATAGCTTACATGTATTAAAATGTAAAATAATGATCTAAGTACGTATCAGATTAGTCGCTGAGAAACAAGGAATGTTAACCAAACAAACGATGTTTAGAAACGTGATGTGAATTAATAATACATAATTATGCTGTTATCATAGTCATGATTTAGACACACGAGAACAAATAAAAAGATATGATAAAATAGGCGAATTTCCTGTTTTAAAATCACAAACGGGCTGGAGGGGGGCCCAGGGAATAATTGCTCCATTGTGTTTTGTGCATGCTTAAACACTGAGTTGTCATTTGATTGTATATCCTTTGGACGGCCGTAACGTATTTGTGCGTAATTATTCATTTGCCCCATTTCATGCACCCTTCTGGAGCCCCACTGAGACCGTTGAAAAATAAATACTAGTTTTTTTGAAAAGGAGATGTTCATCCCTATATAGCATGTCAATATCGATTCGGACATTGCATTAGTGACGTCACAAATCACCTTTGAACATGCCCAAATAAGTCAAAAATTGAGGTCTGTAGTCCGGATTTTAGTGTGTGCCCGGAAACCTGTCGTTGTGAGCTTAATTATCAAGATACAGACATGCAAATGGTCTTAAACGATATAAGAGATATCAAAGTAAGAGAAAATAGAGAGAAAGGGAAAAGGAAGGGGAAAATAGCACCGATTTAAAAAAAAAAAAAAAACAAGTCCCATATTTTTACCTCCATGACCCGTGCGTGGTGACCTTTAGGGGACTTCCGGTGACTGTTTTTGCTTGTTTGTAGTGTGTTCTGTTTGTTATCATCGTGAAAATGGCATCAAACCGAAATCTAGATGCAAACTGCTTTTATAGATGGCATTTGTTATAACCTACTATCAAAATTGAGTCAAGTTCGAATCCTGCCGGCCGTCGAAAGGATATCGCCTTCGATCTATTTTCGTATACACATGTAGTACAAAATATACAAGTATTTGATGTATATTTTTGTCGCTCAACCCACTTGATATCCAGCGACTTCGTTCATGTAATATGTATATGCATATTGTATTAGTGTCTTAGTGTTTTCGGTGATTTGAAATTCATTGTCATGACTTGACATCAATAAGCAAAGACGTTCCGTCAGATTTGAGGACGACGTGACAAATGGCGGCCTCTGTTGGAATTTTGGATTTTTGCAACATTGGTCGACTTTGAGATTCTTAGAAATGTATATTGTTACAGTTATATGAGGAAAAGGATCTTAATTCTGTGTTGATTTCAATTTTGATATATAAATATATATATTTAAATCTATGAAGCTCGTCTCACAATTATGCAGCCGTATTGGCCGATTGGTTAAGATGTCTTGACATATTACCACTAGCTCTTCACCTCTGGATCAAGAATTCGAATCCCATGTGAAGCAGTTGCCAGGTACTGACCGCTGGTCGGTGGTTTTTCTTCGGGTTTTCTGGCTTTCCTCCACCAACAAACCTAGCACTTCCTTAAATGACCCTGGCTGTTAATAGGACGTTAAACTAATAAAATCATAAACGTCTCACATAAGTTCGCAAAAACGTAAAGTTCTTAAGACTCGTTTCATAAAATCTCATGTGAAATTGAAAATCCGATATATACCTACCTTGGCGTCACAGCCACCCATGTTCCATTTACACATGTTATACGGCACACAGTGAGTACCGTTCCCATGGAAGTTCAGCTTGCAGCTACACATAGTCTGGGGATAGAGATAGTATGAAATATTAAAACTGAAAAGATGAAATATTTTTCTGTGGAATTGTTATCACATTGAGTACTACAACTTTCTATTCATATTTCTAGTATGTTTATCTTCTACTCTCTATATGTGTGAAATATTGATGTCATATTTTATCATTCTATATTTTGTTAAGTTCTAGTTCATGATAAAACAATTTGATTATGATGTCTCTGCATATTTTGTTCCTCAGTAAATACCTATCTATCGTGTATGCTCGTTTCATTCTATTATTTATAAAGTTATCAAATATTTTATATATTATTATACATGCACTTTAAATAAAAACAATAAAATATATCGCTGTATATTTGACCGTTGAAGCTTTAATGTTTTGTCATGTCCCGTTTGTATGATGACAATTACTGATGTTAGTATGTTATTTCTATGAATATAACTTATACTATATAGTTGTATAAATTTGCGGGAAGAAATGTTCGAGCAGTTTCTAATATATAAAAGACTCGTCATACCTACTGTATACTCTAACCACATGTCGGGAACTTTGAGGCGACATATCGCGTGTTCGTAACAGTCTCTGTGGGTGGCGCTTCATACCTACTGTATACTCCAACCACATGTCGGGGAGGAATTTGAGGCGACATATCGCGTGTTCGTGACAGTCATTGTGGGTGAAACGTCATACCTACCTTCGTGTCGGGGTCTTTGAGGCGACATATCGCGTGTTCGTGACAGTCTCTACTGGTAACACGTCATACCTACCTTCATGTCTGGGACTTTGAGGCGACATATCGCGTGCTCGTGACAGTCTCTGTGGGTGTCACATTCTGTTCCGCGGTGACAAATCTTCCCCGAACCGACCCAGCCTTCGTCACATCGACATGTACTCAGACCTGGCATCAGGTATTTACATGTGGCCTATAAAACATAGACAAACGTATACTGTTGCATCCTTCAGCAGGTGGATAGGATATACCAAAGTGGTAGAGCGAATAAGTAGAGGAACGAAAACCAGTCTAAATGCGTTCATTGGCGGTCCAAAAGTCCTTACATATCAAAACGACGGTCAGATTCAACTTACGTGGTCTAGTTTAGACCATTTTGAATTCATTTTGGAAAAACCACGTGTATCTAACACAATTCTAAAAATGAATTCGCCTGACTCTTTGAAAGCAAGGCTGCGTTGAAATATACACGGATATAGCTAGCCGGGAGAACATTTTAGGGTACACATATAAACTGATTTGATCAGCGATACAATGGATGATTTTATTTTTCTATTTCATAAGAAATTATACCTGATATATTAACACCTTTATTTACCGACTTTAGCCTTCCTTCACCCGACCTTTCACTTTAAAGTAATAATTGAGTTTGGCTTGGATGTATCTGCATTAATATCAATAATCTAATATGTGTATTTACTATGTTAAGCTAATTTTCTGCGGTACAGTATAATATTTAGGGATAGAATGCAGCAGTGAAAACGTTTTATTTAATTCAATTCATTTGCATGTATGCATCCATCTTGATCAACAAAAGCAATTTATATCAATAAATAGTCAATACTAATAAAAAATAAATTTGTTTGTCTGAATAAGTTGCCGTTGATATTTTGGAAAGTGGCATCGTTATTCTTCAGTTTCTTATACCTGCGGGTCACAACCTCCCCTGGAAGGCTTCTCACATGGATTGATAGGGCTACAGGTAGTATGTCCGTCGCCTTCAAAACCCCCAATACACGCACACCTGGTATGAGACTTAATCGTTATTTAAATATGACAATACAAGTTTAAAATAATCAAACTGAAATTGAAAAAAAAAAGAATCGTTTATGAGACATTGCCCGCAGTTGTCTAACAAAGCATACAAAATTGCCACTCACGGCCTTGGCTAGGCATATGATTAAGGGCTGTCTCAAAAGTGATTTTTTTTAAATATGTTAAACCTCAAATCAATTATTGTTAACTTACATTGGCAGCCTTATTAAGGATAGTAAAACACTGAGGACCCCGAGTTAAGTTTGTTTAAAGCGTTGATAGAGTAACACCATTTGCTGAAATGCAGGTGAGGTTTTGTACTTACTCAACCTCGTTTGAACTGTTGGTGCCTGTGATACAAATAGCATGCACGTGACAAAGAGTTGCACGAGCTAATCTCCTTGGACATCTTTTCATTGCTCTATCACAGTTTTTGCCTCTGACGCCCTTAGCACAAGTTCCTTTTTTACATTGACCAGTGCCCTTAATCCCATTGTCACAGCTTCCACGAAGGCAGGTACAGGCTGTTATTACCAACGAAAAATGAATAACCTTAATTTACAACATCATTACTATGGTCATTTTTAGAGTGTAGACTATATTTGTACATACAAATTGCTTATTTGGGATCATAAATAACAGGAATATCAGTATGCTTAATTTCCTAAACGTTTTCACTGAAAATTCAATGAAATATATAAAAGAAACTGATTACCCTGGTAAAAATATCAGACGTACAAGGTTTATATCAAGAGTTTGTTAACATACATTTTATCACAGAAAGAACTCGGAAGTGAACATACGATAAATGCAAATATTAAGGTATAATTAATTTTTCTTTGTTTTCATACCAAATCTTGTTTTCTGATTGGCCAATATTTTTTTGCATACCACTATGAAAAATAAATCCGAAAATGGCGCGAAACCCCGACGTTATCGTGACGTCACAATAGTGACATTGACGTTGCGTATTGATTCGGAAAAAAGAATCCCCTGAAAAACCTCTATAACGTTACATTTAAACATACTTCATTTTATCAAATAAAGTATAAAATTAATTAAAAGTATTGATGTCACTATTTCTTAAATTTTATCGGGTTATGAAAAAAAATTGTTTGCAAACTTTTGTGAGAATCCGCTACGCGGATTCATAGTTTGCAAACAATTTTTTTTTCATACCCCGGTAAAATTAAAAAATAGTGACATCAATGCTTAAATAAATATTAGTATATACGGATGTTTTGGATAATAATATAGAGTATTGTTTCATTGTTGGAATCTTTACGGCTTGAATATTTAGTTTTAGTTTATTCCTGATTGTGGAATATAGTGTTGATAATTGTAGATAACTATGACAAAGTCAAGCTACGTACGCTCAGTGCAGTTTGCTCCAAATCTATCTTCGATTTCGCAGTGGTCACATGCCGTGCCAGTAAAACCACTGAAACAGTTGCAAGTGCCAAACTTTGTACACTGTAAAACGAATGGCATAGTTGTATTAAGGTGTAATTTGATACTCTAACATTTATTTATTCAGATATAACAAAACAAATTTGAGTGTAATATCATCATAGATACATGCAAAATAATGTTTCCAATTTAATCCTAATTCTTCAATCTATGGATACTCTCAAAATCCAAATTCTAGAGGGATTTTTTAATGAAATCATTACGCCGTTGTTTCAGCCAATCAGACTTCAATGACAAAACTCGTCATGAAATTAAAAATTAGTATCGCTTTTTTGAATCAAATATAAGATGTTTGCATTTTATGTCAGATAGTTGCATAATATAGTTATATGCTTATATGGAGACTTAGACTGAAATTTATCTATTATAGTAACACTAAGACTCTCTGTCAGTTGAATATGTTACTCTCGTGTTTATATGGCGGAAATGTCTCGAGATATACTACTGCTAAAGTTAAGGTTATCATTTAATAAAAATAAATTCTGACATTAAATACATATATAGTGTTTTTTATCATTTTAGACCGTCTTAATTAAATAAGATACTAAATCCTGGAAACGTGATGATATATTCCTTATCCATGTCCTGTATTTGACACAGTTTTCCTCTTCTTTGTAAAGGATACACTTCAAACATATATATGTCAGGTAGACAGAGGTATTCAAATATACCAGTCTCCCGAAACACGCACCAAGCACTTCACACACGTAATGCACCGCATGCATTGGAGGCCGTCCTTATATGGCCATAGCTGTTATAGGACGTTAAATTAATCAAACAAATAAACAAACAAAAGATATTCAAATGATCGTGTCAATTTTTGTTTGTCTAAACAGAATTTGCGTTGACCAGCCAGAAATTTTAATTTCAGTTTCGTTTTATCTGAATTTCCGAGACTAACAAATTGAACTATTTGTACTTTTCTGGAATAGCTCTACATGGACCAAAGAAGACCAATACATCTTGAAACGTTCTGTATTAGGTACATTATGCATAATAAATACATACATACGTCAAACAGTGATTTCTCTACACGACATTTATCCTCACGATAACACTTATATTTTTTTTTTAATTTTCGTTCATGGTGAGAATAGGTAAAGTGAAAGCATATTATTTATCTGAACGTTCATTGGACAATTTTGGTACAATCATAAAATATGCGTAAGAAATAATAGTTAGGAGTATCAAGTCATTTTTTTTCCTTTTTATATTTTTTTTATTATTATTATAATTTATTTTATTTTTGTTTTAGTATAGAAGACCATTAATTTCAGAGGAGTAAATAAGCATAGAAGGTATAAAGGTTTAGACAATATGAACATTACCTCTCCGTTTCCATTACAAGGATTTACAAAGCCTCCAGGACATGGCTGGCAATCGTCACCATGGAAACCTTCGCAGCAACGCTCTTCCTGTTAAAGACATAATTCAACTATCACCTTTTCACGTATAACTATGATAAAAATGTATTAATGTAAGCGTACGTATCTTAGATGTAACTGAATTTAATAGAAGTACTGATTAACCCATAACGTGTAATATCACCATTGTTAATTTTTATCCTCTAATTTTCCACCCTTTTCACTTCTCCATATTTGCCATCTCCGGAACTGTATTTACGGGAGTATAAAGTTTTATAACCGTCCTCCCTCCCATTGCTTACTACATACTGTATTATAGCATGGAAGAGGTACTGCTGTTTCATAGTTCGGAATATTTTTTTTTTAATTTATCTTTCTGTTGGAAAGATATTTGTATGCTCTGCGCGTTAAGACTGCCAGAATTGATTTGTTGATGCGCGAACTTTCATGGAACACTTTAAATGCTTTCAATAGACTATTGTATGTTTTGACAAGTAAGTGATGACTTCGTTTTTTATAACAAAATCATAGTTAATCAATTGGGTAGTTGGTGATAACATCTATTTGAAGCCATGATTTCTATAATAATTAAATTAATCAAGATTATTTTTTTTCAAATGTTTTTTTCAGTACATTAGGTTATCGCTTCTATTTAAATAAACGTACGTACCACTGTGGTTCTGTTACACACTGTAGTGCAGCCAGCTGCTTTCAGGAACGTGTTCAAGTCGAAATATGTACAGCCTTCCACCCTAACCTAAACATTAAAACATCAGGGTTCGGATCAGATAACAGCACAGTGATATGACTCGACATTAAAATGACACACAGCAATACAGCAGCCGGGTATATGATAAATACAATTACTATTATGCTAATGACATTGCAATACACAGATATATAATAATTTAAAACAATATTATTTTAAAACTGGCTTGAAGTAAATTAGGTCATAATGGTATACGTAATTACAACACATTTCTCGTTTATTGTTTAACATTTGTGACATTATGTAGAGATACTTAAGCATTAATGAATCTCTGTAAAACGGAAACAATTACTTATTTCCCAATGTTATAACCATTTCCGTACTTTTTAATCATATAACAAGAAGGTCAAAATTAAAGAGAACCTAATAACTAAATCACTCACGGCTAAACCAGTTTCTGGACAGGTAGCTCCTACGTCATTACAGCTCCGACACAAGCCCTATAGCACAGACAATATATTAGTTATATGGTGTTTTATACGCGGAAATATATTGCGTCATGAAATGTGTTGTATTGATCTATGTGTAGTATCATCATAATTTTAAGAGGATTTTGTTAACATTTTCACGTCTGCTAAAATGACGCCACAAGCTACAATGACATCATTATCTTCAGAATCACTTCGCGGACGCTTATTTCGTATTTGTGTACTTCAGAGTTATTTGCCCCTGGGGAAGTTATTGATTTGACGTCACATGTTTGCGAGCATAACGCCATACTTTTCATAGAATACGACGTAGGTTTCACTCACAAGATAATGACCCCAGAATGGATATCTAACTACAAAGGAGGTATGACTCTGTTATATGCAAAGACGGAATATATCAAAACTAATAGTGCATGGTTATGGGTAGCTATCCCAAACACCTTCTTGAGTTTCAAGAAAATAGACCGCCGTATTTTGAAAATAAATTCCCTACATGAATTAACTTAATCTTTATTGATTATATTTTTCTAAATATTAAATTACGTAATTATTATTTACATTTTTTCTTTTCTGTTTATTTACAAAATTCAAGAACTACTTTACCGTTACTTCTTCAACAATAGTGTCATTGCAACGATGTGGCAAGAAATTGTATATGTCTGATGGTAGTAGGAGTTTGTTTAGATGGTGGTATAGGCCATTCCTTGCTGGAATGTCTGCCTGCACGATTCGGACGTCTTCTGACAGCATCACAGCTCCCTTAAAACATAGATAGCAGATTTCTAATCATTTTGATAAAAATAAAGTCAAGCACGTGTCCAAAGAATTTAATCAGTAATAAAAGGGTTCAAAACAAGTAGTCGGATATGGAATTTATTTCACACGAGTGAGTTATTTAAAAACAAACAAAGCAATAACGAGTTGATTAATTGGGGGTATAAGAGTTAAAAAGTAAACCTACCGTGGTATATCTAGCATCTCATGTAAATGTTTATGTTTTTATTGATATACATCAATGTGATTTATAAGAGGTACGTCACAAGAAGTAACATCCGTGTGTTCAAGGGAGAAAGTCCTGTAGATAGGCTATAAAAAGATTCAGGAAATTCCAGCTGTATACAAAGTTTGGTAACGTTTTAAATTTATTACGATAAATTGTATGCACATCAACTGTGGCTGATTGCTTTGTTACATCTTTTCGTTCTGAAAATTAGAAACATTAAAATCTCGTCTTTTTGCCCTCAAAAGACAAATATAAGTAAACTCTACATTTATTTCTTGTTAGGAAAACAAGACCATATTAAGAGCTCGTTAATTTTTCGTTTATTACGTGTCTGTGTTTTCGTCTTTATTAGGACGAATAGACCAGAATTAGCCATTCTTTATTTTTGTCCTTTCTCGGCGAAAAGACAAAATAACGAAATGATACAGTCACTGTACACATCTGGCTATATTGGATGATGAAATAAAAGTACTACATTTGTTTCAATTAAAAACTTACCGCTGTTGTGACTTGCACTGGGACATGTGTGTTGGCCTTAGAAAGGATCCGCTGTTTGTTGATTAGGTCAGCTATCTCTATCTACAAGTTTGATAAAGCACACATGTTACCATTTATAACAGTCTCCCAGCATAACAAATTTTTCAAATTGCTTAACTTGGAATGTCACATGAAAATATTTATTACAAAGTTACGTGTGTAATTATAAAATATAATTATTCAAGTCATCAAGGCTGATTAAACGGTAATACCATAAGACCGGTAATTTTGGTAGGGAAGATTTTTTTTCGATTTCGCATGATATTATAGTGAAAATTAGATCGGCAAAAAATATAGTCTTATAGCGAGATAAACAAAAAAATAGGAAATTTTTATAACCGCTAATATCAAATTTTATCGTTTAAGCCAAAAGTGTTTATTCGCAAAAATAACCGGATATACGGTAACGTTTTTGTGGTAACAGGGATGTGTTTACTTATAAATTGTTGTCAATGTTTAGCGTAACTTACCACTCCTTGGAATATGTGATGACGTAGCACTACCCGTAATTTGTCCAGTCCCTACATACATATAGATACAAATCACATTTACAGAGGTCTATTAAAATCACGTGTTTACTGTGATAAGAAATATACTTGTTTTAACTAAGTATCCCCTGACAAATTGTTAAAACTCTTTAGCTGATAATGGACATGCATTGTTTCTGATATTTGTTTTTCAACTTCAAATTATTTTATTTTTAATATTATTAATTACAGTCTATATAGAGAACATGCACGTAGTGTACATATCAACAAATTGATTGTACAAAACTATACTAGTATTTTCTATACCTTTGATACTTGAACAAATTTTCAAATGAATATACATATATATATATATTTGTAGTTTATATTAATTCGAAGTAATATAATACATATATGCGGAAGCCTAATTTTTCTTGTCGTATCAACATAACATTCTTTCGCTTTGTCTCAATTACTCGACTTGCATCAATGTTCTAATCACCTTATTGAAAATTATTATCATTTTAATCTGTTATTAGGGAAAATAAGAGAGAGATGAAACGAAATGCATTGTCATAGCTACAAAAGAAGCCTAGTTACCTCTGCTGACATGAAATAATCTAATGTACCAGAAGGCAGTACATCCCACGCGTTGTTAGAACAGACGACGACTGTGATGTTATCCGCTTGAAATTCCCCTTCCATACCCGCCGCCTGAAACAAAGAACACCGTAACTCAGAGAAATTCATCTCTTAAGGTTGATCCACAAAAGGTCATTTATCTCGATATGAAAAAACAACAACATCATATTGATTTAATACTTTTTGAACAGTGAAATAAATGTTATATGGTGAATAACATATGTCTTATATTTCACCCGAGTGAAAATATAAGTTCTTATTTCTCACTCAATATTGGCCAATCAAAATACAACATTTACAGTAAAAATACAAATCTGGCGAGAAAACTTTATTTTTTGAAAATAACAATAACAAAAATACAAAATATTCAATAAATATACATATGAAGTATTATTTTTTACAAAGGCGATAATGACTGCCATGTTATTGAAGGGCTGCAGCTCTTAATTGGTCAATTAAAAAGTGAAACGGTTAAAATAAGTATTTTCTGACAGATTCTATTAAATGTACATATTTTGATGTGATTGTTTTAATAAAGGGCAATTTATAAGGGAAAAATGCAATCTGTTTTTATATCTGAAAAGCTATAATGATTTACATTGAAGATACACTAAGAGGAATATGATTTCATATTAATTGTCAAGTTCATTACAATATGTAGGGATCGCTATCATTCAGGACTAACAGAAACTTCAAACTTACCGAAAACAAAATATTTAGAACTAAAAACAATGATGAATTATAAACTTACCGCTATTAGCATTTGTAGTCTGTTGTACCGACCTTCCGCTTTAACTAGCGATAAGATCGACCTCTAAAATATAGAGAAATATACATAGATGTCATATGTGCATTTTAATTATAATTTCTAAATATTATATTGAAAAAAACGATGCTGATGTGTCAATAGAATTGTACATCAGACCTTGGTAACCTTAGTCCCCTTTTCAGAATCATTTAAAACATTTAAAACTGAATTGTAACAGTTCATATGTTTCATTCCAAACAAGATAAGATAAGTTTATGTATACATATTGATTCTATACTAATTGTTACAAATGGTTAAGTCTTGAAAATAAAATCTCACTAAAACAAAGTTTATTCATACAAAGTTAGGACATTTCCGTCGCTTCAGTCAGAAAACAACTAAATCATTCTGATAGGTATATGTCCTGCAGTATGGGCAAGAAATGTAACCCTTAATACATACAGTTGTGTTTCCATTCAGAATGGGATCATTTGTAAGCAGTTTATTTGTCACGTGGATGATGCCGTTTGCCGCTCGAATATCCGATTTCAGTAACAGGGTTCGGGCAGCAGACCCATGCAGCTTGTAACGGTACTGGAAGCCAAGAGTTCTCTGTGAAGCGAAGAAGACTTTGTTATTGTCAGTACTACTTAAATATTTTTATATATCTTTTCAAATGAAAACCATAATATCATAAGTAAAATCAAAAGATTATTCATCATTTTGGAACTAAGGGACCACTTTCAAAACAATTGCACTAACTCTTTAAAAGAGTCAGTTCATCGCTGTTTTGTGTTGCGCGTCTCGATGGAGAAAATGTTACATTCATTTTTTTTAGATAAGGCTATCATAGTTCAGCCTTTCAATAACTGTTCATTTTCCTACGAGCACTTGGAGCGTAACTAGGTTTTCCGAAGAAACATACTTTTACACCTATTACATCCAAAGAATTCTAAAAGTTTAAAATCATTAATCATGCATACGTTGTGACATCAAATCCATTTGCGGACCCTTTAAACCTAGAAATTAAAGTACATCTGGGTGTATTCCACTGCCTAGACGATACGCAGTTATTTTGATGATCTAGATCGAAATCTCGAATTTCGTCGTCTAACACAAAGATACAATCGCTACTATCACTAACTTAAGAGATTCTATTTTTAGGTAAAACGACTCGATGATACATTTGAGCATGAGTTGCGGCGCAAATTCGCTTGTGTGAAAACATGCGTGACTTTGACTATTTAATTATTGTAAAATCGTCATGTAACGTTTCGGTTAACTGAATATTCACTAATGACCGCTCACCTTCCGGACCATGATTTGAGCTGGCACTCCTTGAAGTGTGTAAAACACGTCACTGTCTTGTAAATCTTCCAGAGTTAATGTACCAACCACAATATGCTGCCGAAGAATTTGTTGAGCACGATCCGTGTTGTTTAGAAAATCCCCAAACTGCACAAAAAATGTCAAAACAAAACAAAAATAGCAGGAAAATGTGTTTTTCATCGTTTAACTACCACAATAATTGTTTCTATTCTATGGATTAAATACATCAAAATTGTTTTTTTCATAGGTCAATTTTTTTTCGCAATATGATCTTTAAAAAAATATTTTAACGGTTCTAAATCTCCACAATCTGGCCTTAAGGGTATCTATGATTCAATAATGTCTTTATATTTCGAGATCAAATTTACGTAATCATTACAAGAACGTGAAATCTCGAAAATATCATCCCCGCAAAACAACCGCCTATACGGTATTGGCTCTTAATTATTACGCGCCATTTTCTGTAATTAGCAGGGTTGATTTAAATTTTCTTATTATTCAAACTCACTGTTATAGTAAATGCCGATATATCCACTGATGAGGTATGTGTGATTAAAATTTTTGAAATGTTAGTCCGACAGCTATTTCCAATTACTTAAAATAATTCGATTTATTTCATTTTCATAATTAGATAGTTCTGGGGATATCGTTGCAATATCTACAGTACGTATCAGACAATAGCAACATACTTTTTTATTTGTTTTTTGGGTATTTTTTATAAAAATATCGAAAAATTATAACAATTAACACAATTTCTCAAGAAATTTCGCTACATACGTCACGTATTGTCCGGAACCCTTGGTCAACTGGAATAAAGAGGGTGAAAGGTCCGTGATTCTTAAGCTCGGTCGAGTAGACTTTGTCCAGCCATTGCAATGCCAGCGCTAAACGACTCTCCAAGACCGGGTCATCATTATTGATCTCCCGTAATCGCTATGGAGAGAAACACGCAACAGTGCGTTTGTGTACTTTAGTTTATACAGAATTTTATTTCAATTAAGTACATAAATTACAACATATGATTGTTTTGTACAGAGCTTTGAAAGAAAATACAGAATGTCGCCATATAACTTTACAAAACACCATGTGAAAAAGAAATTTGGAAATATATCATTTCAACATATCATTTTGATTACACTTCTGTTAACAATATTATAAGTAGTAGTCTGCAGGGTTATGTCTATAGTCGAATCATAATTAATCAACGGTCAGTGAATTATAAATTAAAAAAAAAAATCCTTATTGCAATAGGTAACCATTACAGAAGTCCCCAACACGATCACTACCCCAACACACGTTCATCCTAACAACATTCTACTAAGATGTACCATTTTAGTCGGTTATTCCTAAAAACCCATGTTTTGACTATTTAGAAGCCGAGAAATGGCGGTCATGTTTGAAAACGAGCAATCAAAATAGAATTCTCCAAATAAATAACAAACAAGAAATATGTAAATATATTTGGCACAATAGATAGATACATGGAAGAGCGGTTTCACCTTGCCATGTTCATATATTAATAGGGGTGTTCAGTAGATTGGTATTTGAATAGGAGGACGTTATTCGGGGGAAAACACAAAAATATCAAATCAAGCATTAACAGCGCAAAATTAAAAAAAATGAAGCAGGATATTCTATTTAAGAGATAAAATGTTTCATTGTGTTTACTGTCGGTAAGTGACAATTAGCAGTACACATTGTTGACATGAGAATGTGTTAACTTTATGGTTTTCAGTATTTAAAACGAATATCGAATATCAAAATGACGGAATATTCGAATAGTGAATATGTTGAAAATGACACCCCTAATAAATATTTATAAATAAGTGATAAGTAACGTCTTTATGGAAAACATATCATAAAGAAACTAGGCATGGTTTAATTAGGATAGTGCGTGGCGAACATGTGAAGCCATTACCGGAGTACGCCAGCCATAACATACTACAATTTATCTATATCAATTTTGGTGATACAGTACAATTACAAAACATTGTTTGTTTGATTAATTAACGTCCTATTAACAGCCAGGGTAATGTGAGGACTGCCTCCCATGTATGCGGTGTGTAGCGTGTATGAAGTGCGAGGTGCGTTTACAGAACATAGGGAGTAGTCTGTACTGAACAGCCATATTTCCTGTAGCTTACTTACGTCGACAATATTGGTGTAGCACTGAATTCCGTCTCCTCCATAACCTTCCTTACAGACACATCTATAAAATACATATCCTAGATATCAAAAGAAATACTGTCACTCAACTTATTTTCGCGTGTGATTTAGTCTCGCGAATTTTGCGATCCAAGTCAAATCGTGAATGTTTAACTCCGTAAATTAATAAATACAACATTTCTATTAAGTTAAATTTCCATACAATTTTAAATCCGCGAATTTTATCATTCGCTAACCTGTTTGGAAAGGAAATAGCGAAAAACAGAAGCTGCGAAAATAAGTCGTTTTTATACATGCTTTATTGTCATATAGGATGGATCTTGATATTAGTCATTTCTGGTACATCGAATTGACGGTTTATTAGATAATGGCACGGAATAGTTTGTAAGTATAATATATAATTCATTGATGTTTAATGATTATACGGAATAGATATTTATGTTACATAAGAGATATATAACACAAAAAAGTCTGAGTGTACTCTAAGTAGGAGTTGAGTGTGAACAATTTATTTGTGTTGTAACAAAAAAACTTCAAGTGTTTCCTTTATGTATGATTTCCTTAATTTCAATCCAATAAAAATGTCCATTGTATAAAACAGCAATTAGAAATATAATATTAATGTTGTGTAAAGAAACATTGATGTTTTCGAATGATATATTGATATTATCCGATGCAATACTGATCATTTAAATAATGCAATGACAAAGAAAAATAAATAAAACCACGTCAAGTATTTATAAAATAACGATGACAGTTATTAAAGTAAAGTATTAATAAAATCAAGTCCAAAGTGAAATTATATTCTTGTCACATCAGAATGAAAGTATTAAATCCTTTGATACGTAAAAACTAAAGTGTATTATCGATTGAGACTTTAACTTCACTCCCATGCGTGAAAATCAACTGCATTGGTTTTTCATTATGGATCTTACACTGGTTATCCATTGAGATTATAACCGGTAACTTACTCGAATCGTCGAGGACCTGTTGTTCGACAGATTGCATGTTCATGACAATGACTCGAGTTGAAAACACAAACATCTATCAAATTGCACCCAAACCCTTCTGTATATCCCTCAAATCCTGGAAGGCACTGACACTCTCTCTGAAAATCAAATTTGTATTTAAAATAGAAATTACTATTTACTAAGTATGCCTAATATATGCAACAAATTTGAAGTTAATTCTAATTAGTATCTATTTAGGGTTGACCTTCGGTTTATGTTAAATGCAACCAAATCGATAAAATAAAGTCATTATGTATCATGTAATTTCAAATGTGATGTAAAATTACTTATTTTCGTGAATTTTGTAACAAACTAGAAATCGCGAAAAAAAGTTGCTGCGAAATTAATCAAGTAGAATATAAAGAGTATGGATCGCGAAATGAAGTCGCTATGTATGTATGTATGTATGTATGTATGTATGTATGTATGTATGTATGTATGTATGTATGTATGTAACAACGTTCATTCCTCCGTTTATTTTTCGGAGCGCCCGCCTATTTGACGGTACAACGAAGTCAGATACACTCTACAAAGGATTACTGGGTTTAGTGTCTATGGCATCCAACAACCAACTCTGCCAACACAACCTAACTACAATACATGTATATATACAAACATGAATACTGTAAGTCGCTCGGCAGATAAACGCGAAATGAAGTCGACGTGAATACTGTAAGTCGCTCCGCTAAAAATGCGAAATGAAGTCGACGTGAATACTGTAAGTCGCTCCGCTAAAAATGCGAAATGAAGTCGTGAATACTGTAAGTCGGTCCGCTGAAAATGCGAAATGAAATCGTGAATACTGTAAGTCGGTCCGCTGAAAATGCGAAATGAAGTCGTGAATACTGTAAGTCGGTCCGCTGAAAATGCGAAATGAAGTCGTGAATACTGTAAGTCGGTCCGCTAAAAATGCGAAATGAAGTCGTGAATACTGTAAGTCGGTCCGCTGAAAATGCGAAATGAAATCGTGAATACTGTAAGTCGGTCCGCTGAAAATGCGAAATGAAGTCGTGAATACTGTAAGTCGGTCCGCTGAAAATGCGAAATGAAATCGTGAATACTGTAAGTTGCTCGGCAGAAAAACACGAAATTAAGTCGCCACACATATATGTAAATACTTTATTCAATGGTTTATTTTTAGACAAATTTCAAGAATACTTCCACTTAACCACTACCTAAAAATAATTGGAATAGGACAATGTGAATTATGTAATTTATGCCAAAACAGCAAGGAAACTATAGAGCACCTTTTTTTTATTAATGTCAATTATCACAGAATTTCCGGCAAGACATACACAGATGGATCCTGTTGATACCATTATGTTTCATGCTAATTTTTTTTTATATATTATACATTAAGGCATAAAAGGAAACCCATTTTAAATGAATATATCAATTATTTTTCAAATATATATAAAATTGACAAAGTTATAGCCCAAAGAAGAGATGAAACTGAAAAATTTGAAAAGACGTGGGAAGTATGGTCACATATCTTTAATTTATAAATCAAAATACCGTAAACATATTTACAATATGTTCGTATACATTTGAGTAAGTTCGTGTACAAGTCACATGTTTTTTTACAGCTATAAATGTATAGTTTATAGTATATTTACTCTAAACCGCTACGAGTCAGTCCATGTATAGTTTTTATAGCTATATATTATAGCTAGTGTAATGAGCCATTTTATGTATAGTTAAATTTCTCTTTGAACCAGTTTTATATATGGCTTATGGACATAAAATGTAAGAACTGGAATTCAATATAAAAACTTGGGCTGAATGACACTATAGAATATCTACAAATTTTTCATATGATATTTTAAAGTAATAATGACACTTCAGCTAAATTTCACCTTCTAAGAACTTCCCCTGAAAAAGTTATGGCAATACATGTACTAAATATTATCATACATTTTTTTTATATAGGAGAAGAGACCAGGACTATACAAGTATCTCCAATGTTTTGTGCTTTTTTTTTCTTTTCTTTTTTTCCTTTTTGTTCATATTCGTAATATTTTTTGTTTGTGTTCAGGTGCCACACACGTGTGAGAGACATATGTCAGCTTTTGTTTATGTTTTGTATATGTATATGTACGTACTTTTTGTATGTATTCGTGTGTGTTTATGTAGATATGTATGTGCATTTTGTATGTATGTATGTATGTATGTAATGTATGTATGTATGTATGTATGTATGTATGTATGTATGTATGTATGTATGTATGTATGTATGTATGTATGTATGTATGTATGTATGTATGTATGTATGTATGTATGTATGTATGTATGTATGTATGTATGTATGTATAAGGCATATATTTACTACTTTAAGTAATTCGTATCCTACAGACATATCTCTATAAGCATCCGGATCCAGTGTTATATGGAAAATAACTGTTGACATTACTTCATTGACCCATATGTATGTATGTATGTATGTATGTATGTATGTATGTATGTATGTATGTATGTATATATGTAACTGACGGTGTGTATGATAATGGTTTAGTTAGGTATGTATATATGAAATGTTGTTGGTATAAATGTATATGTTTATAGGATAAATGTGAGTTATTATAATACATGTATGTAAGTGGTGTGATGAATGAGAGCCCTCCTGTGTGGGGACATTTGTTTATATTTTTGAAGGCTGACCCCAAGGCCCCAACATTGGCAGTCTTCAGATGTATAACATGTCTGGAATATTAAAATAAAGTCGCCATGAATACTGTAAGTCGCTCAGCAGAACAAAGTGAAATCAAGTCATTGTGAATACTGTAAGTCGCTCGACAGAAAAAACGCGAAATAAAGTCGCCATGAATACTGTAAGTCGCTCAGCAGGAAAAACGCGAAGTGAAGTCACCGTAAAAATGGGTTGGTAAACAATATCAATATAGATTTATTCCATATCATTGCAACCCTCCAATCCTTTCCCTGAATATAAACACATCAATTTATTTAGATAATAACAACTTGATTAATATCATATAGTATTCTGACCTATAACAATTTGATATTATGTCAGTATTAGTACCTATAAGAATTTCATATCATGCTAGTATCCCTACCTTTAACAATTTTATATCATGTCAGTATTAGTACCTATAAGAATTTCATATTATGCTTGTATTAGTACCTATAAGAATTTCATATCATGTCAGTATTCGAACATATAACAATTCGATATCATGTCAGTATTCCTAGCTGTAACAATTTCATATTATGATATCAGGTTAGTATTCCGACCTAAAACAACTTCATATTACGTTATATTTTCTTACCTATTACAATTTAATATCATGTCAGTATTCCTATCTTTAACAATTTGAAATCATACTTTGTAACCCAACCCAAACAATTGATATCATGCACGTATTCCAACCTAAACAATCTGATATCATGCCAGTATTTTAACCTATAACAACTGGATATCATGTTAATATTCCGACCTATAAATAATAGGATATAATGTCAGTATTTCTACTTATAAATGATATTATTATGCTAGTATTCCTACCTTTCCTGGTCCTGTAAAGACACATAGGGACGAATTCTGGACACATCCACCGTTATCAACCTGACAAGGATCAATAGCCATGCAGGCATAACCGTCTCCATGGAAACCATCACGACAGGTACAGTTATACTGCATAGGACCGGTAGGGGTGCACGTAGCGTTCTCATTGCACAAAGGACTTCTCTCACATTCATTTATCTCTGTATTGTATATGATTGAAACCCAATTAGTTTTAGTAATTACATGTAACAATGTTTGCTGGCTACAAATGTAAATCTAAATCTTATGTCAATTGCAAAGTTACTATAGAATCATCCTCGATAGTCCAGAGGTAACTCTCACTGTCGCTATGCCCTCCCCTGGAATATGCGAGCAGAACTGAAGGCTTTGTGTGCGATAACAGATGAGCATGTATAGTTTGGTCCTTTGATGTATATCAAACGAATCGAGTAATGGTACACTGTTATTGACTGTGTGACTTGAAAGATGGTGCGCATCATGGTTCTCATAGTTAATTTGATCGTTTCTACCCGTTAGTACTTTTCCTTCATGATTGTCTTCAGTTTTGATAAGAAATATTACAGAGGTAACGACAGTGATAGTAAATCTTGGAATAAATAAGATACGTGTAACAAAACCAGAACATTGGCTGCGGTACATGTTTCTTTTCTTTTTTTTCTTTTTTATAATTAATACTATTTTTTTATTTGTTTCTTTTTATTTTTTATTTGTTTTTGTCACCAATGTAAGTATCATTCAAACAATACAATATGAAGATTAATTAACTAGAAGAACTAATTATAAATAACAGTTTACGATCCGACATGTTTCACCTAACAACACGAAAGATTACATCATATTTTGATGCGTTTAATAACCTGTGTATGCACATGATTACATAGCGGAAGAAGGTCCTTATCACAACCTCCGGAGCCAGCGTACTAATACCGTGTAAATCACTTCTGAGAGACTCTAAAGAGTTTACATCACTACTGAGGGACACTACAGAGGTTACACATGCTTAGCATTCTTTACCTGCTGCAGTTAAGGGAGGCCAAAACGATGCATGCCGACAGAGCATAAATAATATTTAACATTTTTACAGTAATTGATGTTCCATCGCATATATATACAACAATGTATGTCTGAAGTAACACAAAAATACATGTATAATAACTTGTTTTGCTATTGTTGTCTGTGCAATCAGTACCTCAATCAATATAGGGCATAGTGTCATGGATTTTTTCCAGGATGCAAATAATTATTTTAAATACGTGTACTTTAGTTTTATAATGAAATAAAATAAGAAGCTCACATTTTTTAATAGTGGAAATATTATAAAATAAGTAACTTTTGTTTAGTTGCAATAGTGTAAAATATGTAACTTTTGTTACCGAAGAAAAATACTAATTCATCTGCTCCTGTTTTTAATAGATAAGAAAATACCATTTGTCCGGCGATGCAACTACGTTATAAGCACATAATCGACATTAAAATCGAAATACATATACTCTGTAGTATATCTATCTGATGCAAGTCACATTCATTATCTCACGAAAATATCGTTTATCTGTCACACCTAACGTCAAATATTTATAGACAATTCATTTCAAACCTGCATGGACTAGGATAAATGGATAGATAATATACTTTTGTAATTATTCGAGAGTAAAAATGACACTTTAAAAAGCTTTATATGGGACCGAGAAGAAAAGCTGCGTTTCAAACCTGTTTGGATTACGATGTATGAATATGTTGTTTTTATTATAATGAAAAAAAAAGACATTTATAGTGAATTTTTAAAAGTTTCTTGTGTGAACGAGAAGAAATGATGCATTTTAAATTCAAATATCTGTCTTTATTCTTATCAAGTAGTTAAAAATAAAACTTGCTATAGAGGTTTATACAATAACAATACCACTTTTCTCCTGGCACTGTTATCAAAATGTCAGAGTAAGAAGTTTTATGCGAGGAAAACAAAATGTGTACAATGCGTGTTCTCTCAGATTTCATGCAAAGACACAGGCATGACCTATCAGGTTATCCTAAAAGCAGTTAAAACTTAATCAGACATAAAGGTGTTAACTTACCTTCACACGTGTTATTTATTGACGATTTTATGTAACCATGGTTACAGGAACACATTACGTAACCGTGGACATTGACACATCTTGAGTTCTCATCACAGGATATATTAGAGCACTCCTCTATCCCTATTAAAACAAGACACCACATGTACAGTTTACTAATTAATTGTGGTTAATAATATCAATTAACTGTGGTACAAAAATATCAATTAACTGTGGTACAAAAAATATCAATTAACTGTGGTACAAAAATATCAATTAACTGTGGTACAAAAATATCAATTAACTGTGGTACAAAAATATCAATTAACTGTGGTACAAAAATATCAATTAACTGTGGTACAAAAATATCAATTAACTGTGGTACAAAAAATATCAATTAACTGTGGTACAAAAATATCAATTAACTGTGGTACAAAAATATCAATTAACTGTGGTACAAAAATATCAATTAACTGTGGTACAAAAATATCAATTAACTGTGGTACAAAAATATCAATTAACTGTGGTACAAAAATATCAATTAACTGTGGTACAAAAATATCAATTAACTGTGATTAATAAAATCGATTAACTTTGATTAAGAATAGCAATCAAACAAAAGACAGTATTGAGTTGTGTGATTGATTTCAATGACAAAACTTAAATATCATTCTTTTTAATTTCGCAGTACTCTTGTTGGTCTTGAAAAGGTGCAATCTGTGTTAGAAGTTGTTGTAATAAGCCTTTTCATATCTGGTTTTAAAAAATATGTCTTTTAACCACCATGGCCTTAACGGTCATCTGAAAAGCATCTGAAATCGTTTAAAGGTTTGTGCCTATTTGCCCTTTGTGTCTTTGAATGAAAATCAATGTAATCTTTTGAAAACAGTTTGTAGCCCTTTTTCCCAGCATGCTACAGATCCAATTACACGTCTCTGGTCTTCCTAATTAATAACAATAAATCGTTACTGATGTCTTATGTCAATTGTGTTTGGGATATTGCCGTTAAGGACAGAATATCTTTTTTTCTGATCATTCGTTTTTATTATAAAAAGAAATAATTTTCAAAACAAACAAGAGTCACATGGGCCTTAATGGTAATCTGACTATTGGCAAAATACAACTCAATTAAAGTAGAAAGTAATGACTTACATTTAAGGCAATACATTTGCACCATATGCTTCTTAATTATTGACAAGAAGTTGTTGCAAGATTTTAACCAATTTGACCTACATGTATGTGACCATGAATTTGAACAAGCTTGTCAGCTCTTCGTGCCAGTAATCGACATTTCAATATCAGTACCCTAGCTAGGTCTCTCAGTTATTCACAAGAAGGTTTTTATCAAAGATTTTGGTCAACGTTACCAATGTAACATTGAATAAAATGTGTACGAACGGCGCACGACGGACAGCGGACGACTATAGACGAAGCACAATACCTATAGGGTAGTGATGGTCATACAATGTAATATCCATGATAGGGATACATGTATAGAGTTATAACTTATGTAAGTTATCGTTATGACATAAGGGCACACGTGCTGTTATGATAGAGAACGATGACATATGATTGATATGACGCTAATTCAGTACAGTTGTATTGAACGGTGAATTCCCTCGTTTTTACGCTCTATTTCTATTTTACGTATTTGTATAGTTACCCTCAAAACATAAAAGACACATTTGAAATATTTTTTTTTTCAAATCCATTTAAATACAAAATCA
Source organism: Argopecten irradians (assembly GCF_041381155.1). Taxonomy (NCBI): domain Eukaryota; kingdom Metazoa; phylum Mollusca; class Bivalvia; order Pectinida; family Pectinidae; genus Argopecten; species Argopecten irradians. The sequence goes on along the minus strand of NC_091145.1, from coordinate 12,959,710 downwards.
TGAATTAAGAGCTGATTGCTGATACTTTAAACTACTTTCTATAGTTGATATATTTTGAAACCAAAGAAAATACAGACTAAAAAAAGAAATATGTTTGCACAAAGGAAAATTTGAGTGTAAATAGGAAGGGTCTCACCAATCACTTACACTGGTCACAGCGTGGTCCCTCGTACCCAGAGTCGCAAAAACACTCGCCATTTCCGAGAACGCCTCCATCACATACTCCGTTCACACACTCACATGCTACAACAACAAGTCAAATTCATATTACAATCTCCTTTATCTCAGACAAATGTAGCCCGTTTAACTCTATATTTCGTGACTAATGGGAGAAGACGGATTATAAGTTAAAAATAAGTGTTTAATCCAATTTGTATATAATGTGCAAATAAAATATGTTTGAATCAAAACAACCATAACTATGCATGTTGCATAAACTGCGTGCTGGTTGATTGTTTACATACAGTGTCCCGCATTTCCAGCCTTTCTTCATTCTGATTGGTGGAATATAGTTTTCGAATTTGGAGAAGTTTTGCGCATTTCATTTTAACTTGCAGTTGTACCAGGTAGTTGCTTATTTAAGTACATATGCAACCCCAAAATACTGACTTTTATTTGAGCACTTTATTTTTTGATGGAAATATATGTATGACGCAATATGTGATGATTAGTCATATCAAATGAAAATCGTATACGTACTAACATTCTAAAGCATTTCTGTAATTAACTTAGACTACATTAATATTGAGCTTATATAAATACCATTGTCACAGTTTCGTCCGTACATAGTTTCGTTCGCACATTGTTCACAGGCATATCCTTGGAAGTTGTCCTGTTAAAACAACAATAACTGATTTGATCGCGATCAAACAAGGGATTTCCATCCAGCAAATGATATTAGTAATGTAATCAAACAAATGATCTCAACATTTTAATTAAAAAATCTTCTGAATTATATATTAAGAAGGATGACTTTTAAAAACTTGAAAATCTTAAGTGACAACATCAACAAAACCACAAGTACTCGTAGGTACATTATCTAGACCCAGTAGGTAGCTAAATCGACGGGAAGATCCTCGGTCACTGTACACAATATATATGAGTCGAAGTCTAGATGAGTGAAACGTTTTTAGATTGTCATTTCAACTCCGAGTCATCATGGTTTTACTTAAGGTTGTATATTAAATTTCTGGGCAATATTATCTCGTGCGACGGCTATCAGTTTCTGAGGTTACCCTCTAAACCATTAATGTCGAACCCATTTTTATTTCTAAATGCAAATGTGGAGCCTGCAACTTCTCAAAGCAAAACTGAAGGCATAATTATAGAGCAAAATATTTTCCATTCACAATCCTATAGAAGCGTTCTTTGAAGATTACAAAGAACACGACACCTAACTTCAAAGCCAAAAGTGTACCATTATTCGATTATTTTTATGTATATCAAAATGACCAAAGTACTTGCTCCATCTATGGGGACACACAAAGCCTTCAGTTTTGTTATAACATAGTCCAGGAGTGGATATAGCGACAGTGATAGTAACCTCTTGAATACCAAGGATGGTTGATAGTGTGACTAAATGTTTGTTTCAAATCCAAATTTAAGTTCAAGTTTAAGTTCACTTAACTTGGTGTCATTTGAGGGTTATTAAAAGTTCAAATTCACTTGACTTGCTGTCATTTGAGGGTTATTAAAATTTGAAATTCACTTGACTTTGTGTCATTTGAGGGTTATTAAAAGTTCAAATTCACTTGACTTGCTGTCATTTGAGGGTTATTAAAAGTTCAAATTCACTTGACTTGCTGTCATTTGAGGGTTATTAAAGGGAAAATCTAAACAGAAAGTGCTACACAGTAATGGTAGATGATAATTGATGACATTGGTCAGCTGAGACACAAACAGAAATGTAAAACTTGTGTTAATACGTACATGGCATTGACATTCCCCTGTACCTGTCATTGTATCGTTACATTCACCGTGGCCAGAGCACACAATGCCATGGACTCCCGGGCAGCCTGAAAACAATGACGAGATTTAATCAACGTTATAGGTCAATGTACAATTAATGGGAGAAAAGATTAAGGGGCCTGATTGATAAAAAAGGAGATTTTCTATCCCGTTGAGTAGAAAGTACATGTATGACAATCCCGATGGCGATATAAGGGAGACCTATTTGGCCATAATCTCTGTTAAACCGGATGTTATACATCTTCTCGCGTGTCGTCTGTTAAGACGAAAGATATACAAACATGATGTCTGTTGATGACAATGGTTTTAAGGATTATATAGACGGCTTTACTACGTAACGCCATCAATAACTGAATATTTTAACATTTAATCTACATTCTTTTTGAAAATAAATAAAACATCAAGTAAAAAAAGTATTCCCTCGTAAATAACTCAGAGAATAAGTTCAGCACTGTATAGTGTTCCGAAATGACAACATTTCCTTAGTCATTACATATTATTCGAGTCGCCGTCATTTTTGACTCTGAAACGTGCAACACCTACATCGTGCACTTTGAACTTTTGGCTTTCACAGATACATGTATTTCTTGATGTTGACTTTTGAAATGTAAATTTAACACTGGTACGTATTAATCTGTCTGTGATTTCAAGGCACACTACCTTACATACAATGTAATATGAGCTTTGTCTGTACAGGATTTTTAGTGGAAATCGCTAAAATGTTCTAATTATCGTTATTCAATAACTGTAATTCTCACCACTACAGCAGTAGGCAAGACTTAAGTATTAAAACACCATTAATATAAGATTTATATTTTAAACAGAGGTGTGATGACATACATTGTTATTAGCGATACTTTTAAGAAACTCAGTAGAGGGTCATGCGTCTCGCCCAAAACTGCACAATTTCACTTATTACACAAGTACGTATTGGACAGTTACAGATAACATATTGGGCTGCCGAGCGTGAGCTTTTGAATGGATACATAGTCAACAATGGAAAAACAAGAGAATTTTAGCTGTATGATAACTTGTTATTAAGTTAAAACAAAAACATATCATTAATTGCAGCATCACATAAAAATCACCATCGTATATCTACATGTATGTTCCTTTAGGTGATCGAGACTTTTCATTCGTTATAATTTGTCCTTACACCGAATCATGAACATTTCCAATTTTACAATACACGTATATTATTTTTTATTTTGTGAAATTTTGTATTGTATTGTGACCATATATAAATACAATGCACGACTGTACGTGATGACTTATCCTTAATGTCGTGGGTATATATATGTATATAAGATTTTAATGAGAAGGTTAGCACGCCTACAGCTATGAACTGCCTTAATGATAAGTGTCTCAAGGGCTCTTTGTCGGTCGATATTGTGGAAAAGCCTCGATTCATCCTTTTAATTAGGGTTAATAGCCGGAATTTAGCTATATATGGTAAAAGATTCGACGGATAAATAAAGTTTTTCTGAATGGAGTAAATGTAAATAAGGCATCGGTTATCATTCCGAAATGTTCTCTTTCTCTTCATTAACTTAGGAAGATGCTAGAAAGTATGTGAACGTACATAAGATTCATAAAGCTATGATAAAAGAAACATTAAGTTTTTGTAATTCTTCAATGTAGTAGCGAGATATTGTTATCAGAAATTACAGCAAAATGAGAAATTCATAGAATTCTGTAATACAAGTTTTTCTGACATTAACCTCTACGGAAGCTTTTGTGATCTAATCATTATAACAAACCGTAAATTGTACGCAATTTCGGACTCTTCCTCTTTGGATTGATAATTAAACTTGTGATAAGCTGAATTTGTTCTATATATACATATACCTGTGTGTTTATTTCTATGATTAGTTAGTAAATAAACAGATCGATCCATGACTGTGTTGTCCTATAGTATTCAGTTACTATAGAATAATGCACTAAAGTGAATCGAATGAATTTGTGATTTATCGTGGGTGAGTTATTGTTAATCAATCCTGTTAATTAATCAATGCCATTTATATAAATGCTGGCACTGGATATACAACATCTTTACTTACGATCACAATTTTGTCCCCAATAGCCGTCGCAACATTTAGGAATCTGAATTTGCTCCAAACATGTATGCCGACATCCCGATGAAGATATTTCCAAACCCATGAACTGCACAATGTAGGAACAGTCGGATAGTCCTCGGTTGCTGGTCAGTTTCCTGGTCCCAGATGGACACTCCACATCGGCATTGTCCGAGCACGAGACACATTTGGTACGAAAGGTCACGGTACTGGTATCATTACAGAACCTCAAAATGGACATGAACCCCGTAGCGGAAGGGGAGGACAGTTGGAATATAAGTAATACAAAAAATCCTCGATACATAATTGTTTGATGTTGCGTTCTTGCAGATCAATCAATAAAAAACATTCAACAAACTAAAGCGACATGTTAGTTATATTCACAAATACGAACTGATATATCATGAACAGTATAAACTCATATTTTGGTTAATATCTTATTCCACTTTTTCGAACACGACGCAATTAGAATTCGTGACAGTCATATCACGAGAGACAAGAATAGGGATCCAGGGACAGAATCCTACACGTATACCCCTATGTGAGGGATATGAGGATTAAGGATATGGGGACTTGTGTCTGAGTAATATTACCAAGACACTTGCCAAATCTGTACTTAACGGATATTTCAAACTACGAAGTTAGACTCCGAACACTTGGGACCGGATATAAGCGCACATTCTATGTATTTCATCACGTGAGAGCACGGTCAAAGGTCAAGGACTATGGCTGACAAAGCAATATAGTGTGTAATGTTAGAAGAACAAAAGATAATTACTTACTAACCGAGAGGTAATCAAGATGATGTGTAACATGCTACGTAATCCTGAGAACTAACACGGAACTACTTAACTAAGTTTATTTTCCCGATCCATACTTTATATGAAAATTGATTTATAATTGCAAGATTCGTATTTGATTAACTACGCATTAACTTGAACCATAGCACATAAATTTTGTTTTGTCCATGAATGCCCTTAAAAAGCAATAAAGATCAGCGGAAAGATACAACCATTTAATCTGTATCTTCATATCGTATTTTCTTTATAAAAACCGTAAGTAATAAATAAATAGACGTTAAGAAAATACATAAATATTGTTGTTATATTTGAAAAATAAATCGTTAATAGGTCAATACAAAAGTCAATGTCTTTTGATCAAAGTGGGGGAAAATAAATAAATATTTTTTACAAACAAGTCCATACTATTATGTAAATACAGTTGTAGCTATATGAAAATAAACACGATGTGTTTAAAGATCGATAAGACTTTCTGACTGACAACTGAACAACTAAAATCAAGGTAAGAAAGCAACAAGATGATGTGTAATTTGAAGAAACACGTTTTATATGAATGCATCACCTAAATGTTTAAAATATATAGTATAAAGTGGCGTAAATCTATATGTATATCAAAAATATTGCACGCTTGGGTACAACAAGGCTCAGTCATAAACCCATACCTATTTTTAAGAAATAAATTTCCAGGAAAAACAGTTTGTAAAGTGAAACATTTTATTGGTGACCATTATGTACGGTCTTGTCGTCAAATCGATTTTAGCCATAAACCAAAACTCTATATATATATTTTTTTAAATATTGCATATTAGTATATGTATAAAAAGATAGGGATGGGTGAGCAAGTAACACCCTTGAGACTTTTGAAATATTTGAGATGGCGTCTAAGATGGCCACCTAATATTGACAATTTCAATATGTCCTTCAAAAATCATATAAAACTAATTTTGAAACTGTTTCTATAAAAAAGCAATAAACAAACAAACAAAACATAAGGAGGAAAGAAAAGTTGAAAAGCAAATCTTCCATAGACAAAGCACGGCCATAAGAGATGAAAACGGATTTGTATATGAACCTAGGCTTCCCCGATACTGTGTCCTGAAACCTTGAATTTAAATTTTCCGTCGCAGTAGAACTAACAGTACACTGGGAGGAAGATTGCGAAGAAACCAATGAACAGAAAATTTTAAGTATGATGAGCTTATGACAAAGTGCAGGGCTGTTTCTTCATTGTTGAGGTAGGCTGCAGTCAGCAGGCACTTGGTGTGACAGGAATGTAGCCATCAGACGTTTAGCGGAATCTGCAAGCTACAATGTATCATAAAGAGCAGACGACTCACTGTTGAAGCCTACGTAGACGAGCGTTGGTTGGCCGCCATTGTTTACTCATCGGTCGGTCCAAGCTATGGTTACATATGCATTTATATATGATGCGTTGTAGAACCCGTTTCCGGTTTTAACACAATGGTAGAGAGAGGATCTTATGTTTAAAAGCCTCCAAAGTTGGGGCACATACTACCTTTTCCTCTAACTGGTTCCAGTCAATGACTGTACGCACAAAGAAGGAATTCCTGTATTGCTTGTGTCGGTACCGTGAGGGGTTTTGAATTTCTGGTGACATTTTTTTTAACATTTGTGTGTTGGTAGTATGTATGTATGTGACTTAATTCTAGCTTAAGTTCATAACCATAAAGGATGCACTTCAATGACAATTTGTTATCCAATAGAATTTTGATTCGAAGTATGAGTAAGGTTTCAAAGACAAATTACAAGTTAAAGTATCAAATTAACCGAAATGGCTTCATTCACGGATATTACTAAAATACTGAACTGCGACATGATTGATGAAAGTCATTTGTTTTATTTCATTTTCTTGTAGCATAAACATCATGATAAAACAAGTAAGCTATATCTATCTTTGATCCTGAATAAACAGTCAATATCTTACGCGATTGGGAACCATATTTGTCCACTGTCTTGAAATTTTGTATGATAAAAAACGTTAATGGAAACCTTACATGTAGCTTATGAATCCATAAAGCACAAATATACCAAGTTATTACGTTTATTTCGGTGTGAATGCTAAAAACCATAATTACAATTTTGTGATTTCATTTGCCATCATGGACACCATTTTGAATATTGGCGTGACAGGCCTCGATTCAGTTCTCAATGTCACTACAGAAGGTTTGTGAAAAATGTCAGTATGATTCCTGATCTTGTTCAAAGTGACTCGGTGATAAATGTTATTGGGAAACCTTGGCCTATGTATAAGTTCAACATGCAATAGACAACATCTTAAAGTATATAGTTAAATATCGATTTAGAATGAATCACATTCATTAAACTGTCCTTTGAAAACGGTTTATCAAGTGCGTCACATTATTATGTAATCGATGAACCACCGCTGGAAAGGTAACCTTGCTTTGAATGTTTTTTTTTATAGATTTAAAAAAAAACTGTACCAAGTTCCCTTATCCTTCACGATAAAACCTCAGTGAAAAGTATTCTATGATTTATGACCGATGTGTTGTAAACACAAGTTTCTGTGAATCATCATTTTATATAGGATTTGTATGTACTTCATCATTTATCATAAAAGGCTGAATGCAGAAAACAAAATACAATTTTGCATGTAAATGAGCTGCTTTTGTAGTTTAAAAGGACCACTGTTCACGTATGCATTATACATATATCACACAGTACATGAAAAAGTCACGAAACGCATTCAAACTGAGAGAGGGAGGCGCGGAGAGTAATTGTACGAATTGGATATCCGTGGTTTCATGGAATATCGGGAAAAGTCTTTGCAAAAAGTTGAATGAGAGTGTCTTTTGAAAAACCATTAAAAATAACGATATTGTGTGCATTTGTGAATGTTGGATTTCAGAAAAAGAGGTAATAGGATGTCCTGGTTACTCTAGTTTCGCATTTCCTAGGAAAAGCGGAAGGGGAGGGGGAATTGTTATTTTTCATAAAAATAATTTATATAATAACATTAGAGTTGTACATAACACTAACGATTCAATGATAGTTCTGAAATACACCAAACAAAATTGATCACTTCATTTCATATTTTGTTACTTTCCCCCAGAAAATAATGTATTCTATACATCTAATAATATTGACTTGTTTCAGAGTTTAGAGGAAGCACTTGTCAAATATAATAATGAAGGTTCGGTATACGTGCTTGGAGATCTTAATTCGAGAACAGGTGTTAGACATGATTTTATTGAGAATGACCTATTATGTAATGATCTACTAGATAAATTAGAAAGTTTTAACTATAATAGTGATGTAAACTTAGAGATTAGAAGTAATATGGATGAATATGTGAACTCATTTGGTAGAAGACTTTTATCGTTGTGTAAAGCTAGTGGTTTACGTATTGCCAATGGCCGTCACGGAGGTGACAGAGATGGTAGTTTCATTTTTTACAGTAAAAATGGAAAAAGTACTATTGATTATTTCTTGACATCTATTGAAAACTTTAATGATATTATCATGTTTAAGTCTGAAATTTTATTAACGATTTCAGATCATTCACCTATCACTTTTATAATACGATTGAATTATAAATATGAAGCATTATCTACAAATAAACGATCTAAAAGTAAGAAAAGAGCTGAGTGTGAGACTGTGAAATGGAAAAATGAAAATATTAATATCATTCGAAAAAGCCTGAGTGATAATTCAAATAATTTGATCAATATAATTTTCTCAAAAAGATGTAAATGGTGTAATTGATGATTTTTATCAAATTATTGATGCTTGTGTTTTACCTTATTGTGAAGTTCGTAAAGTGTATTCGTAGTGTAATATGTCTGAGCCAATTAGAGTTCAAAGGTGTGATGATAAACCATGGTTTACAAATGAATGTAAGAAAAAGTATGCTGACTATAAAAAGGCATTGACATTTTTTAGTAAAGTTAAGTCAGAAGTTAATCATCATATACTTATTGACAAAAAAAAAAAAAAAAAAAAAAAAAAAAAAAACAGAATACAAAAGATATGAAAATAAATTGAAAAGACAATACATGAAGGAGATATGTAAGATCTGATTTGAAAAAAAAAATCCAAAACAATTCTCGAAACGAAAAGCTAAAGTATCGCAGTTGGATTTAAAGATTGATGACTTTTATACCCACTTCAAAAACTTGAATAATAATTGACAATGCTTACATTACGAGTAACGGAGATAATATTTTTGAAGAGTTAGACATGCAGATAAGCACCGATGAAGTTATAGCTGCGATACAAACTCTGAAAAGGGGCAAAAGCTGTAGCGAAGATAACATTTTAATGAGGTTTTTTATAGACTGTTCGAATGAGCCACTTCTGTGTATTACTAATGTTATCAATAATACATGTATATTCAAGGCTGGTTTTTTTTGCGGAGTCATGGTCCAAAGGTTGTGTAGTACCAATTTACAACAAGGTGATATTAATGACCCAAATAATTATAGGGGGCTGACATTAGTTAGTTGTATGGGTAAATTATTTACATCGATCCTTAATAAAAGACTGATGAAATGGGTTCAGAAGTATAATGTTATAACAGATAACAACTTGGTTTTAAACCTGGGTGTTCTATTATTGATGCAATTTTCGTTTTACAAACATTGATAAACAAAACTTTAAAAAGTAAAAAAGATTATATTGCTGCTTTATAGATTATAAGAAAACATTTGATCAAATTAAAAGAAGTATTTTAGGGACTAAACTTATAAAATGATATTTTTTTGTTTACAATTTTATTTAAGAAAACATATTGACAGTGTATTTAAAAGATATTTAAATATTAAGAATTTCGGCACACTATCTGAATATTGAAAAGGGTAGAAAACAAAATATCCCATGAGAGAATAAATTGTGTACATGTTGTGATTTAAACGAACTTGAAGATGAATATCACTTTCTATTACAATGTTCATTTTGTGTTGATTTACGCCAAAAGTGTATTAAGAAATATTATTACAGAAGACCAAGTGTTTTTAAATTTGTTTAATTATTACATTGTAAGTGTTAACAACGTTAAAGAATTACAAAAGATACTGGTAAATTTATTCATTTTGCTTTTAAGAAAAGGTCAGAAAAGTTAAAAAAATGAGACATTTGGCTGGAAATTTAATATCTATTGTATTAATCACTCTCCATCGCTTTTGTTATAAAATTGTATATTTTACATGATATAATTTGTACTTATGGACCGTAAGGTCCACGGAGTAAAATCAACTGAATCATATATATGTGTGTGTACACACATATGTAAAGACTCGCAACGCAGGTTTATCTGTGTTCAGTCATGCGATCACTAAATCCATGAGTACACAATCCTTTAAAGCTAAAAGTTAAAATGAAATGGCTGTAGATGAAAGCGGACATACAATGTCTTTTCGGAGTTTCCTTAAACTATGCATCTTCATCGTAATCTTGTTAACGGCATTTCATCTTGGTTTCTACTACACAATTGAAAACAATTTGATCACAAAAACATATGATAACTTTAGATTCATTCAAGATCACAGTGGAAGGATAGCAGAGCAAATGCGATACGGGTTTTCCACTGGAAATGTGAATGGGTCTGCAAATACACAGAGGCCTAACGGAGAATTTATCCGAACTCCCAGTGAAAGATGGGTCAGTCAAACACAAGGAAATGTGAACGTAACTGCAAATGCAACGACAGATAAAGAAGTAATGCGGTCAAGAGTCTTGAAAGAATGTCCGGCAACCCCGCCAAACCTTGGTTAGTATAGTATTGTTTCGTATGGTATCACTTAATAGTTCGAATGCTCAAAATAGACATTGCACGTAGCAAGGTCAAACATGATATGTAATTCATAACAATTACTTCGATTTTCACCATTTTCACGCCAAAAATCTTGACTTGCAAAGTAAGAGAGTGAAGAGAACACTTCAGAAAAAAGATACCAAAATATTTGTGTGAAGGTATATTGACGTCCCTGAAAACGTTAAAGTAATAACACACATCGAAATAATAATTATAGAAGTATATAATGTTGAATACAGTGATTAATGCATTGTAAATACCCCCGGGATCACAAGAAGTTGCAAAACCCTCGGATTTTACTACATTTTGTGACCCTCGGGTAAAATATCCTTATCCTTCATATCCACATATGAAAGAGTCTGATAATATTTTCATATGCTTGTCACTACACCTACGAGACGTTGATGAATAATTCATGAACATTCATTTATAATTCATGAATTATTCATGGATAAAATTTATGAATATTCTTTAATTATTCATGAATATGTTATGCAATTAATGAACTTAAAACTTCATGAATAATTTAGGAACAAAAATATGTCATGAACATTCATGAATCCTTTCATTCATGAATTCATGAACGTTCATGAATCTCTTTTATTCATGAAATCATGAACATTTATGAACAACCCATTCATGAAAATTCACAAAAAGTTGATGAACAGTTTAGGAATATTCATGAACTTACAACCATCATGAATGGTCATGAATGCTTATTCAATAACATCAGAAGCTTCGAACTTTGTAATGGTTTTAATATGGTAAAGTAAGTAACTTTTGTAACTGAAGAAAAACGCAAATTCACCTGCTGCTGTTTTTGATAGGGAAAACATACAATTTTTCGACGGCGTACCATCTTTAAATCATGAAAAGAATCTTAAGCTGTCATCATAAAAATGTTTTAAAATCACTTGAACCGTGTTAAGTCAGTTTTATTTTATCACAAGGGAACCCTAATGTACACCTCGGGAGGGCAACACTAAATTTTCCATAACACAGGCTCCTGTGATGTTTTGAAATTGGTACAGATACCAAACAGCTTCTCTTTCATAATACTACAAAAGACCAAATGGGTTCGTCAAAATTGTTCGTAACTTTCTTCAAAATTGCTATGGTAACTGTCCTATCAATTGTGAACGTGATACACTTACTAATGTTTTTTATTAAAGGGCCTATTTTCAAATTAAAACTTTACGATCTTTACCGTAAGTTTTGTTTACCTGTACCTTAATCAAACTTGAATTTGGATTGCCTGCTATATTTATCGTATGTGTACGTGACTGTCTGTTATATTTCTACCGTCAGCGTATGGTATGTTATGTATGACACCAAATACATGTAGTGTTACATGAACGAATAACAGAAATGAGAAACCAGCAGCTAAATTCAAAACACAAGTTAATTATATATACAATATTATACAGAGATGGTTTACAATATCTCAAGTAATTGGTGGTGGTACAAGAGTAATACGATGATTTAAAGTGTTACTTATCTGTATGTGAATGTCCTGGTATAATCCTTGATCCTTCCAGGTTTCAAATCAACAATAATCACAAATCCACAAGGAAAATGAATGTCCACAGATGATTTGTAAAGTTCCAGGCAATATGTATAAATCCACGCAAAGTGTTGTAATAATCCACAGATAAAGTCACAATAGCTCTCCCAATATAATCTAATATGGCACTGTACAAGTCTTGATATGTCTCATTACAGGTCTCAATGCATTTCTGATTAGCTTTGGACAGCTCGAGTATATATATAGCTAAACCCTAGTTCAAGAATATTGGAGAACCTTCTACTTCTAGAAATATCTAACTAAAAACAGTAAACAAATAAACACACAGAACTTTCTGGAAATAGATCATTCTAGATCTCTACTTATAATCAACATGTTTACAAACATATTTGTTTATACATGATAATATTCTAGAAAGTTCTATAACCTAGATTAATGATATGACCTTTATAGTATGTATTGATAATGAAGTTATAGTAGTTATCTCCCTTATCTAATAACAACATGTATTTAGTGTCATACATAACACACCCCTCCTTAAAGAAAAGAAAGTTTTCTTGAAAAGGAAACTTTCTTGACATATCAGTAATATTTAAATCCTTGATAAAGCATCAGCTAGAATATTGTCTTTTCCTTTGATATGTTTGATGTCAAGATTGTATTCTTGCAAAGTCAAACTCCACCTGAGAATTCTTTGATTTTTGTTTTTCATTTTCCCAATGAATGCCAAAGGGTTGTGGTCGGTGAAGACCAACACAGGCACAACTGTAGTGCAGAGATACACATCAAATTGGTTCAAGGCCAAAATCAATGCTAAACATTCTTTCTCAATGTTGGAATAATTTCTCTGGTGTTTGTCAAATTTTTTCGAGAAATAACAAATTGGATGGTCAATTTCTTCATAACCTTCTTGCATCAAAACAGCACCAACACCTACATCGCTGGCGTCAACAAACAGTTTAAACTGTTTATTAAAATCTGGAGCAGTCAGAACTGGTGAGTTTGATAGTATGGCTTTCAATTTCTCAAAGGCAGACTTACATTCGTCTGACCAGACAAATTTGACATTTTTCTTTAACAAAGCAGTAAGTGGAGCTGCTATAACAGAGAAATTTTGACAAAATTTTCTGTAATATCCAGCCATACCAAGAAATCTCATCAGCTCTCTCTTGCTTCCAGGAGTTGGAAAATCTATAATTGATTCTATTTTGGCCTGAACAGGTTTAACCTGCCCCTGTCCTACAACATGACCTAAAAATTCAACAGATGCATGACACAATTCACACTTCAATAAGTTTACAGTCAATTTCATGGTAGTGAGCTCACGAATCCCGCGTAGATGGTCTTCCCACGTGTCGTGGTAGTTGATGACGTCATCAATGTATCCATCACAGCCTTCCAGGTCTGATATAACGCTGTTAAGAAGACGTTTCTTCTTTGGCTCTTTCTGTTAAAGGCACCTGCCAATATCCTTTCAACAGGTCAAACTTGCTTACGTACTTGGCTTTGCCAACTTTGTCAATACACGAGTCAATCCTTGGAATTGGATAAGAGTCTGTTTTACTGACAGAGTTTACTTTTCTGAAGTCAGTACAGAGTCGGTATGTCTTGTCTGGCTTTGGTACCAGAACACATGGAGAGCTCCATTCACTTTTGCTTGGTTCAATAATATCATTGTCCAACATTTATTGAATTTCTTTCTTTCAAAGGATTGACACGGTAAAGATGTTGCTTGACAGGTGGCGCATCGCCTACATCCACGTCATGATAGATAGCATATGTTTTGCCTGGTGTATCCGGAAACAAATGTTTATACTCAAGTATCAAATCTTTCAGTTCATTGCGTTCCTTTTCCGATAGATGACATAGTTTCTTGTCCAAGTTCGTGAGCACATCTGAGTTCCGTAACTTAACACCAGAGTCTAAACCTACATCTTGTACACCACCATCTAAGTCTAATTTACAAATATCAGCTGTACTTTCACTTTTTGATGGTACAGAGGCCAAAGTAGCAATAGGTTGAGAGGTCTTGCTCTCTTCTCTATCTACATATTTCTTAAGCATATTAACATGACATAATTGAGTTTTCTTGCGCCTCCCTGGAGTTTGTACAATATAGTTAACATCAACGACCTTTTTTCAACAACATAAGGACCAAAATATCTAGTTTGCAAAGGCTGACCCGGTATTGGTAATAGAGCCAAAATTTTGTCACCTGGATCAAAACTTCTTGCACGGGCATCTTTATCATACCATGTTTTCATTTTGGTTTGAGTAAGGGCCAAGTTTTCTTTTGCCAATTCACATGCCCTTGTCAACCTTTGCTTAAAGTTACACACATACTCTAAGAGATTCACTTTAGAATCTTCGTCCAAAATTTTGTCTTTCAAAATTTTCAAAGGACCACGTACAGTGTGTCCAAACACAAGTTCAAAGGGACTAAAGCCAAGAGATTCTTGTACAGATTCTCTAACGCCAAACGACAACATGTGTATACCTTCGTCCCAATCTCTTTTGTTTTCAAAACAATAAGATCTCATCATATTCTTCAATGTCTGATGAAAACGCTCTAAAGCACCCTGAGACTCTGGATGATAAGCACTAGACTTATACTGCTTGATCTGGAGCTGGTACATGACTTGTTGAAAAATACCAGACATGAAATTCGAACCTTGGTCCGATTGGACAGCTTTTGGAAGACCAACCAGTGTAAAGAATTTAACCAATGCCTTGACTATGTTAGGGGCCTTAATATTCCTGAGTGGAATGGCTTCAGGAAAGCGTGTGGAAGCACACATAATAGTTAAAAGGTACTCATTCCCAGACTTAGTTTTGGGTAGAGGACCTACACCGTCTATAATGACTCTACTAAATGGTTCCTCAAATGCTGGAATGGGATGCAAAGGTGCAACAGGGATTTTCTGATTAGTTTTTCCTACCACCTGACAAGTATGACAAGACCTACAAAATTCAGCCACATCCCGTTTCAACTTGGGCCAAAAGAAGTGATCTAAGATCCTGTTATAAGTCTTGGTCACACCTAAATGCCCTGCCATAGGTACATCATGAGACAAACTCAGAATATCTTGTCTATACCTCCGTGGGACAACTATTTGATTGACAACCTTCTAGTCTTCCTCGGTAGACACATCAGGGGGGCGCCACTTGCGCATCAACACACCTGACCTACGGAAGTAACAAACGGGGACTTTCTCAGCCTCTTCCTCACTCAAAGCCCGATTACACAATAATAGATTTCAGGATCTTTTTCTTGTTCTACTATAAGCTCCTCTCTAGACAAAGATGATTTACTCATCATGTCAGCCAAAGAAGTACACTTGTTAGGAACATCTCTATCACTATCAAAGTCTACAGGATTACTCAAAAGATCACACTTGCCCCCGACATTCTCTATATCATGAGCCAAGAAAGTGTCACCTAACCCTGGACTATAATGATCCTCAACTACTGCAACATAAGAAACCTTCTTACTCATTGAACGGGTTACAGCACAAGAAGGGAAAATACCAGGAAATTCCTGTTGAATAGTCTCAGCATCACCTGTTTTATCTGGAATACTGGACACTAAGGGATCTATCCTAACTTTCTCTCCAGCCAAGTCATTGCCTAAAATGAGCGACACGCCCTCTATGGGAAGTTCCGGTCTAACACCAATGGTGACAGGCCCAGTTACCAAGTGTGACTTTAAATAAACACAATGGAGAGGCACATTAACAAAACCTAACTCTACACCTTGAAGCAAAACACTACTACCAGATGAGGTCTCCTCAGACAAAGGCACTACACCATCTAATATTAAAGAATGAGAAGCCCCAGTATCACTCAAAATCTTCACAGGTTTCAAGTTGGTGATATCATTAGTAAGTGAAACAAAACCTTCAGAAATGAAGGGAGAGTACTTCTCCAAGACACTATCAGACTCTGAGCTCTTAATCTAAACAGACACTTTAGAATCTTCCACAATATCACTAAGTTTCTGACTAGGCTTTGACATAGCTAACACAGAAGGAACTGACTGTTTACGCCTTTGCTCCTTACGCTTGAGAGAAAAAACATTCAGACATAACATATCCTACTTTCTTGCAGTAATTACAAACAGGACCAGAAGGAGACCCCACACCTGCCCTATGATCTGTTTTAGAATCAGACATAGTCTTATCACCTTATTTAGGTTTGTCGTTAGAAGGGCCACTAGTGGTTGGGTTCCTAGGCTGACCAAATTTACTAGTACCTGTGGTACTGTTTTTGTCTTGAGAACTGTTTTTAACAAATGAGCCTTTGTGGGTGAGAGCGTAATCATCAGCCATTGTAGCTGCTTCACTAAGTGTTTCAACTTTTCTCTCATCTAAGTGAGTTTTTATGTTTACGGGGACACAACGTTTAAACTCCGCTATCATCAATAATTGCCTCAATTTACCGAAATCCTCATCAATGTCTTTAGAATCAAACCACCTATTAAATAATTGTTCCTTTTCTCTGGCAAATTCTACATGAGTTTGTTCATCTCTCTTTCTCGAGTTTCGAAATTTCTGGCGGTAAGCCTCAGGAACTAACTCATAAGCTTTCAAAATAGCTTTCGTGACTACATGGTAATTTGAAATGTCATCTACAGACAAAGAAGAATAAATGTCTCTAGCTTTACCAATCAAGACACTCTGAAGAAGCATTGTAAGCTTATCTTCAGGCCATTTTATACTATCAGCTATTTTCTCAAAATGCAGAAAATACTTGTCAACTTCTTTCTCTTGAAAAGGAGGAACTAACCTAATGTTTCTACTGACATCAAAACCTCTGTTTCCTTGTAAACCCCTAAAAGTTGAATTACTTGAACCGTCTTGAGAAGCTAGCTCCAATTCTTAAATTCTAAGTTCTGTTTCTGCTTGAATTTTCTGCTTCTCTAGCTCTAACATCTGATCTCTCTCAATCTCTTTTTCTTTTAATTCTCTTTCAATTTCTTTTTCTCTTAACTCTCTTTCTTTGTCTATTTCTTTTGCTCTTAACTCCTTTTCTATTTCTCTTTCTCTCATTTCTTTCTCTATTTGTTTCATTTTCATTTCATGTTCAAGTTCCATATGTCTAATTTGGATTTCTGAAGTGACTGTTTCCTCTATATTATCTAATGCACTAGAGTCAAATTTGCCATTGTCAACAAAATATCCTATAATTTCATTCCGAATTTCAGCTTTCCTCAAATTAGTTTTGATAACTAGGCCTAAATGTTTACTCAATAACAGTAAATCCTTCTTATTAACTTGCAAAAGAACTTCCAGGGATGACGCTTAAACAAACTGTTTTACCTCCATAGTAGTCATGTTTATCTAGCTGTTGGTTTCAAATGTAAACTCCAAGTTTGTACACAAATTTTGAAAATTTCTTAATTAATTTTTCAAAGTTAGATTTCACAAATTAAATATCGATCTCGGACAAGAGCCCCAATTCCTGTTACATGAACGAATAACAGAAATGAGAAACCAGCAGCTAAATTCAAAACACAATTTAGTTATATATACAATATTATACAGAGATGGTTTACAATATCTCAAGTAATTGGTGGTGGTACAAGAGTAATACGATGATTTAAAGTGTTCCTTATCTGTATGTGAATGTCCTGGTACAAAATGTAAAATCCTTGATCCTTCCAGGTTTCAAATCAACAATAATCACAAATCCACAAGGAAAATGAATGTCCACAGATGATTTGTAAAGTTCCAGGCAATATGTATAAATCCACGCAAAGTGTTGTAATAATCCACAGATAAAGTCACAATAGCTCTCCCAATATAATCTAATATGGCACTGTACAAGTCTTGATATGTCTCATTACAGGTCCCATTGCAGTTCTGATTAGCTTTGGACAGCTCGAGTATATATATAGCTAAACCCTAGTTCAAGAATATATATATATAGAGTATATATAAATATATATATAAACCCTTATTTCAAGAATATTGGAGAACCTTCTATTTCTAGAAATATCCAACTAAAAACAGTAAACAAATAAACACACAGAACTTTCTGGAAATAGATCATTCTAGATCTCTACTTATAATCAACATGTTTACAAACATATTTGTTTATACATGAAAATATTCTAGAAAGTTCTATAACCTAGATTAATGATATGACCTTTATAGTATGTATTGATAATAAAGCTATAGTAGTTATCTCCCTTATCTAATAACATCATGTATTTAGTGTCATACATAACAGTAGTTATTAAATAAGGGAGATAACTCCTGTGGCTATTTTATCAATATACATCCTATAAAGGTCATATAAATAATTTAGGTTATAGAACTTTCTAGAATATTATCATGTATAAACATCATGTTTGTAAATATGTTGATTATAAGAAGGGATCTAGAATGATCTATTTCCAGAAAGTTCTGTGTGTTTATTTGTTTACTGTTTTTAGTAAGATATTTCTAGAAATAGAAGGTTCTCCAATATTCTTGAAATAAGGGTTTATATATATATTTATATATACTCTAGCTGCTTAAGGCTAATCAGAACTGCAATGAAACCTGTTATTAAACATATCAAGAATTGTACAGCTCCATATTAGATTATATTGGGAGAGCTATTGTGACTTATCTGTACATTGTTACAACGCATTGTTATGATTTATTCATATTGCCTGGACTTTACAAATTATCTGTGGACATTCATTTTCCTCTTGGATTTGTGATAATTGTTTATTCGGAACCTGGAATTATCAAGGATTATACTAGGACATTTGCATACAGATAAGTAAAAAAAAAACTTTAAACTATCGTATCACTCTAGTACTACCACCAAAATACTTAAGATATTCCAAACCATCTCTGTATTATATTGTATATATAATTAGATTGTGTTTGGAATTTAGCTGTTGATTTCTCATTTCTGTTACTCTTGGTCATAACAGATTGGGGGCTCGTTTCTGAGATCGATATTTAATTTGTGAAATCTAACTTAAAAAATAATCAAGAAATTTTCAAAATATTTGTACAGACTTTGAGTTTACATTTGAAACCAACAGCTAGATAAACATGACTGCTATGCAGGTAGAACAGTTTGTTAAAGCGCCGTCCATGGAAGATCTTTTGCAAGTTAGTAAGAAGGATTTACTGTTATTGGGTAAACATTTAGGCCTAACTATCTAAACTCATTTGAGGAAAGCTGAAATTAGGAATGTAATTATAAGATATTTTGCTGATTATGGCAAATTTGACTCTAGTGCATTAGATAGTATTGAGAAAACAGTCACTTCAGAAATTCAAATTAGACAAATGTAACTTGAACATGAAATGAAAATGAATGGAAATAGAGAAAGAAATGAGAGAAAGAGAAATAGAAAAGTAGATAAGAGAAAAAGAAATAAGACAAGGAAAGAGAGTTAAGAGAAAAAGAAATTGAAAGAGAATTAAAAGAAAAAAATTGAGAGGATCAGATGTTAGAGAAGCAGAAAATTTAAGCTGAAACAGAACTTAGAATTAAAGAATTAGAGCTAGCTTCTCAGGACAGTTCAAGTAATCCAACTTTTAGGGGTTTGCAAGGAAACAGAGGTTTCGATGTTAGTAGAAACATTAGGTTAGTTCCTCCTTTGAAGAGAAAGAAGTTGACAAGCATTTTCTGCATTATGAAAAATAGCTGACAGTATGAAATTGCCTAAAGATAAGCTTCTTCAGAATATTTTGATTGGTACAGCTAGAGACATTTATTCTTCTTTGTCTATCAATGAGATTTCAAATTACCAAGTAGTTAAGAAAGCTATTTTGACAGCTTTTGAGTTCCTGAGGCTTACCGCCAGAAATTTCGAAAGTCGAGATGGAGAGATGAACAAACTCATGTAGAATTTGCCAGAGAAAAAAGAAAAATTATTTAATAGGTGGTGTGATTCTAAGAAATTGATGACGATTTCGGTAAATTGAGGCAATTAGTATTGTTGATAGAGGAGTTTAAACGTTTGTCCACACAAACATAAAAAATCGTTTAGATGAGAGAAAAGTTGAAACACTTAGTAAATCAGATACAATGGCTGATGATTACGCTCTCACCCACACAGGCTCATTTGTTAAAAACAGTTCTCAAGACAAAAACAGTACCACAGGTACTAGTAAATTTGGTCAGCCTAGGAATCCAACCTTCAGTTGCCCTTCTAATGACAAACATAAACTAAATTTTATCGCGATCAAAACAAGGGATTTCCACTCAGCAAATAATCATGTTATCGATCAGACGATCGCCACACTATTTTTTCTCGTATAAAATCGAACTATCTATAATGAGCGACCAAACGGTCGAAAGAACAAACAAACGCACACCCGAAAGAAAGAAAAAAATATAACTATCGAACCAAAATAGCAAACGAACAAAAAAAGAGAAGACTATCTTAAAAAGTTCTACTCATCTAGACTCATCTTCGACGCATAATCTGTCTTTTTGTCCTGCTAAAGATTAAAGTTACATACATGTTTACATTCAAATCAGTAAGGCTTCTTGGTCCATACCTCGAGCTTTGTTTGCTCAAAATTTTCATGAAATAAAGACTAAACAATAGGATGGCTCTTAAATCTTGGCATACCCCTGATAAAGAGGGGAAGCCGTTTATTTTATTAGATTTATATTATAAGGAAATATGATTTTAAATTTCTTGAAAAATTTTAGCGAAGGTGAGCGAAAATAACGGCTCTTAAATCTTGGCATACCCCTGATAAAGAGGGGAAGCCGTTTATTTTATTAGATTTATATTATAAGGAAATATGATTTTAAATTTCTTGAAAAATTTTAGCGAAGGTGAGCGAAAATAACGCCACACGACAAACATATATTCTTAAACGAAAACAAAGGATGAGGATTACAATATGCATGATACAAAGATATATTAATAAGAATAAAAACAACCATAAATTCACACATAAAGGTTGGAAGGACGGGGTTGGTTGGAGGGATGTTTTAAATTTCTTCTACCTTCTAAAACAGTATGTAAATGCTGACATTTTTAGAAATATTCTCAATTTTCAAAGATGGCGTCTGAAGCTGTATGGATGGGGCTCTATAGTGGGGACTCCCTTTGTCTTACAAGGGCTAAATCAGGGGCTTGACCAATCAGAAGACGTATAAATCTACTATGGGGCTTACAGCGGTCAGTGACCTATGGCCAATCAAATTAGGACTAATTAACATATTTATTAATGGGAATCAATTATGTGTGAATCTTTATGGTACAAAAATATGTCTATGAATAGACATTTGTTTTTTTTCAGCGCTGTTGTATTTTAGTTGGTGTAACATTTACAAAGTTTTTTAGTTTTGAAATTTTGTTATCAAATTACAATTTTATGGAACTGATGCAATAAAATCAACTGAATGGATCGCTGCTGTCGTGTGAAACATGTATGTGTGAAACATACATGTGTATTGAACGGATCACTGCCTATGATGGGATATCAAAATAGATACTATATTTTAAATGAAATCCCATTTTGTATGATGTACATGTATGTGAAATGAGGCCACCATATTTTAAATGTGTGTATGTGGTTAATAACACGCAACACTGCGCGTGCTGGTTCGCTAAACCTGCCTATATTATTAGGCTTTTTAAATGTTTTTGCCTAATATATATATATAGTCAGCTCGCGATAACTCTTAAAAGATGAAATCGTAGGGAAGATTTTGCCTTCGCTACGTCAGCGGCATATTTCTAATCCATACAATGTCGGGAAAACGAACACGTACCTATTCGTTGGGATCATGTACCCGCTGCCCCATGTTATATCTCATTGTGAAATTAAACAACTCTGCACAACGAAATACTTCTGAGACTATTTCACACATTTGTAATGGCCGCCGACTACTCATTTAGTTTAATAAACTGCATCAAATCACCATCGCTTCCGGTTTTATTTTTAAAATAAAAAGTCACGTGTAGTTGAGAGCTAAACAACGTGTAGGCCTGTAGTGAGCATCATGTATATGCAACGTGGATATTGCGAAAGAGATGCGGTACCGCCGCCGTGTTCAATTTGAATGCTTGACAACATGTCGTGTGTGTCGACCATGATTCAACTATAACAACTCTAAATGGGTGGCATTTTGTTTGCCTCTCAATAGACAGTCCACTAATCTGTCTGCCCGTACGAAATGATAGGACACACACTGCGTACAGCACGCGCATACTTTGAGATATATATCATTAAGTCTGATAGACAAACAAAACAAACACACGAACAAACGAATGGACAGACAGACGGACTGAATGATGGATGGAGGGATGGACAGGAAGACACGCACGATATACGATTACAATTTGCACACAAGGACGAACTAACAGTGCTGACAACTAATTAGTGTTGTTCAATTAAATGAGCCAATCAGCGGGAGTCTGGTGAGAAAAAATAATTCCCTATTTGAATGGGATTTGAATTGAAAAGTTTTGGAAATTTGTATTGATATTGTCATATCCTATATTTCAAACTAACACAAAGTACTGATTTTGTTATACTGGGATGTACTTCTATACACATGTACATGTGGATAATAAAAGGACCACACAGAGTAAAACCAAACAAAATTGTGGTAATATCCTTTTTCGGGGCATAAGATTTCAAAGCGAGGTAAATGTTTCAGTAAATGTAGATACGTTTCTGACTCTATCTGGATCTTGATAAGATTTTTAAAATCTGGATGTACCTTTTAATTTTTTATACAAATGTGTTCCGAATCTTTCACCATACTACAGCTGTGTCATGGACGTGAGTTTGGGTTGGAGAAATTAGTCTACATTTCTTTAGTCTTCACAATATTAAAAAAACACCATACTATTTGGTTCCAAGTCCACGTTCATTCTCTTTTTCTTATATGAAGACCAAGTTAATAATTCGTACAATTAGAGTTAACATGATTTCCCCTTTGGCCACATAATGTAATCACATCGCATGTATACAGCTACATACATACCATCCCCACACACAAAATAAAATTGGGCTTACACTATTTTTACCATGAGTGTTTAAAATTGAAAATAGCTTTGATGCAGAATAAACAAGAAAGGAATTAGCCAGAAAAAAGTGTTTTGTTTTAAATGGAACTTTACGATTTTGCTACCTCCCCACAGCAATACATGGTGCAGTATCCGAACCCGGTGTGTCACGGTGATGTGTGTAATATTTACACTTCCACTGCGTGTTCTCTATATGAAGTTATTGAAATGAAAAGTGTTTATTCCTAGATGAAGAATTAACACCAATGCGTATGAATACATGGATGATACCAACGTCAAAATGACGGTGCGCCAACGTCAACATTGATGATAGTCTTCTATACAATTTGTTTTCAGTTAATAAAACTATTTTTGATACGAGATACATCATAGTTTGATGGTCCGTTTTGTTCATAAACATGACTCATAACATTTTTCACAATCATATAAATGTTATCGAATATGAACATTTACGTTTAAACTGATTTTGTTAGTTTCAATGAATTAAAGAAATAAATACCTGGAAGTTCACGAATATTTTGGTCGTCTGCTGCTTGTTGACGTTCGTCAATATCGCAATATGTCAAGCTCCGATTTCGAAGAGGAAAATAATCTTTACGGAAACTTTAAGGTTTCAGTGGACGAAAATTGTGAAGTTATGTCTAGCACAGCAACTGTCAGCGAGGAGGAAATGAAAACATACGAAGAATGCAACCAAAGTAAATCAACAAAAAAGATAGTCTAGGGGATGAAACTTTTTCAAGGTAGGCCTAATCAGAAGTGATTGCGCATGCGTCGAGTATGGACGTCTTCCTGAATTGAAGAGAAAAAATGTATTGTAGATCGGTCTATAATCCATGTTATAATCTGCCATCCACGTTTCAAGATGTCATGAGAAGTTTATTTAGGCTATCATTCAATCTACGGATCCTTTTTTTTGTGTAACAACTTGTGGTGGACCAAAAATGTCTGTTTGAAACATTCACGGTGAGGAGGCCAATAGAGAGGAAAGGCGCCATCTTTGAAAAATGCCATCATGATGAAATGATATATATTCATGGGGTTGTGGGAGATGGTTTTTCACTACTGTAAGTAGAATTTTTTTTTACTTTCTACGCATATAATATTAATTCCTAATGAGTTTATCAAAACTAGACAAAACTATTCGTAAACTCGGTGCAGAACTATTGGCGACCGGTGACCATCTCCAATCCAAACCAATTCTGGTATCCGACAGTAAAGGTTGTGATGCATCCCAGGCGCGAGGACTAAAGACCTTGTGGATCTCATCGAGTCTAGATTAGATAAGGCTGTTAACATATACAGGTCAGTTATTTTATATCTTTGGGCAGGCACATGTGACATTGGACTAAAGGCTGGAAAATACATTCGTCTTAGGGAACCAAACTCAGACATAGTTGTTAACCAAGTAGTCGATGAAATACACAGAGTCATTACTATTACCGAAACCTATGGTAACAAGGTCAAACTGTGTTTACTAGACTGTCCCACCTTTAGTGTAACTACCTGGAACCTATCCAAAGGTCTACCCAATGACCTGGATGACACTACTACTGACGATAAAGAAGTTACAAGACAGATTAGACTACTTAATAGTTACATTGAACAAATAAATACCAGTAACAACCAACCCAATGTTAATCTGTCTCGTCATATGGTGAATAGTAGAAAATCATCGAAGCTTAGGAAAATTCGCTATTCGATAAACATCAGTCTATTACGGGATGGTGTTCACCCAGCTGTCAAATGTATGGACCTGCGTATTTTTAATACATGCTCACAGCATTAACTTTGAACAATCAGTAACTATCACATTAGCTGTTGTTCCTGAAGATGTACTTTTTTGGGAGTGAGTTCGGAGGAGGACTGTGATTACCAGTAGATGTTTACATTGTGTACATTATAGGCAAATGCGTAGGTGGGTTATCCCGCCACCAATATATCTTATACTTGTATTAACATTTATTTACAGTCAGTGGTGAATTTATAGTATAAACCCCGTTGATTTCAACCAAAGGCTAATCAACTTTATTTCTCGATAGACTGAGTATGTCACGCGCAAGTTGGAGCCCCGCGGATGAATTTATGATGGTCCAAATCAGAAACTTTTTGTGTTTTCAGTGTATCACAATACAATGTAGGTTTGAACACATATACATGTACGTGTGTAAATACAAATGTAGAAAAGCTACATTGTTTATGTAACTACCGTACCTCTTTGAGCAATGCTTCCGTGCGTATGATAAATAAACAATGTTGTACAATGTACAGTTTTGTACATTTTGATGACGTCGCAATGTTTACATGTTGTGTGTCGGTGAGTCTGTGTTGTTCGCTACAACATGTAGATCTACATCCTATTTGTATTTTTAACATCTTTGGTTGTACGCAAATGGATAAGATATGTCAGGACAACATCGGTCTTTGAGTTGGATAAGTTTAACCAAAACGACCTAGCACGACAATGCATTTTTGTTCACCTTGGGGGACAGACAAGTCCTGTACGTTATCTACTGTGAATCGGCGAGAGTAGGCCTTACATACACACACGTTTGGGTGTTTCGAAATATCAATGAAACGGAATCCTACAATTGTAGCTTTACAATACTTGTAATAGATATCTATAATATTTATTGAAGTGTTTGAAACAACAATATAAATATAAGCTAACATTTTGAGAGCGGTAAACGTTTACAGTAGTGGGCCTACCTGTGTTTGTACATGTTCCTCGAAACGACGTCCGATACGTTTGAAAATCTCCAAAATCCGGAAATAATGACATGGAACTATGTAAACATCCGTGTATTCAAGTAATTTCAAACGTGAACTGATTAAGTAGAACTCAAGTGATCACAAAATTGAAGAAACTCTCTGTTTGTCACACCTCCTTGACACAGGCGGTTTGAATCGGACGCGCGTCACAACTACGTTAAATATCCTGCCACGTTATGAATGTTGTGTAAGCGTGTGTAATCATACGAAACAAAAGATTAAAACCAAACTGCTTTACACCATGGTGTTTTTAACAACAGATAAATAAAACGATTTATAGTTTCATACCGAAAACACCCTAGATATATATGCTTCATCAGACGGAACTCATTTTACTAGTATGTTCATTGATAAATTGGTGGGAATTTCCGCCACTTCGAGTGGCTGTTCCAAATGTCTGTCGGAACCAAACGATATAATCCAAATTTAGTCTTATAAATGCCATAAACACCATTAAGGGTAAATTTTGAGCTGTGAAAATAATAGTTTAGACTGTAAATATAAGGATTAAAGTCTCATTCTGTTGGTTCTATCTAAATATAAAGTTGAATAGGGTATCGATATTTGTTTCATGGACCGCTTCGCGGTCCATTTCAAATATCGATACCCTACTCAACTTTATTCTTCGATAGAACCCCCAGAAAGATACTTTAATCCTTAAACACACCCTGTAACCCTCTAATTGAATTCACTATCTCTAAATCTACCGATAATGGAGGCATATTTCTGCCACCGAGTTAGTTTAGGTCGAATTGGCGGATCGCCAGCTGTTAATCAAACTGCTTGGTACCGCCCCCTTTTGCACGTGACCTTAACCGCCAATTCGAATGCTCCGACATGACAGCTGTTTCCGTCAACACTGTAGACTTGTACGGCGTGTGTAATTTGAAAATACGGGTTAGCGTTGGCGTTCGGATAAATATAACAGCAACAATCGACATGTGTACACATGTGTTCAAAGGTAAAACTGTATGTAAGTAACTCATAAAATATTCTATTGTGCAAATGTCATATTTAATACAGGTCATCAAGAAGTTTTAGTTCTAAATTGTTACTATCAAGACCTACTGATTTCTGAAGGTATAAAGTCGGTAACGTGTGTGGCCGTGACCGAACTTCCTAACGATCGAATAGTCCCAATGTGTACAATACCAGAGACTAGTTATTAGACACATGTACATGTACGTGCATGCTTTAGAAGAAAACATTTTTCTGTCAGTAGGGTCTCGTTATGTCTGTATTCATGGTCTATATACAATGTACGATAAGGTACTTTTGTACATTAGTGTCATTCTGATTCTAATTTTGTTTTTTAAAAAAATGACAAGAAAAGTGCATATATAGCCTAGTGACTAGATAAAATCAAGAATTCAAGGATGCATTATCAATCAGTACTAGTTTGTGCATTTTTATAGGGAGTGAAAGTACTATGTGCATGTAGTACATACATTAATATTCCTAACACACTGAAACCTTCACTTATATAAGTATGCATTTAAGTTTCTGATTTATGTAAAACTTTCTAAGATGAAAAAAACTTAGTGCCCCTTATACAGTCTAATTAAGGTCGCTTGAAAGTAATTATTTGAACTTTTACACTACACTTGTATATACTGTATGTCTTTTTTAAAATTCTGATCAGCACTTTAAACATGGAGGGCCAACCATCCATGATCCAAAGTCTATTTCATTATATGTGACGGCGACTGACAATATGGGCCCAGATGAGGAAAAATCAAATTTTCATTTTGTCACATTTTTATTTACTTAATGGTGTGTAGATCACGTTTATAAAATATTAAAGTTGCAGGACGAAGCATTTCAGAGATATGCGACTTTAAATGAGGCAACATGTACAGTCTTTAATGACAAAAAAGCGACGTCAAATCATCACGTCATGATCATTGACGTCATGTCACAAGCCTGCCAATGATGTTATATAAAAATACATGTGCATATGTTACATGTACATTATGTAACTACATCAATTGATCTGTGACACGTACATGTAACAATCTTGTTCTACGATTTGACGGAGTGACACACGGCGTGCTATGTGTAACAAAAATATCCGTGTGTACTCTAGTTTCGTGGTTTGAAACTTTCCAATGTTTTTGTGTGTAGATTATTTATAGTTCGCCAATGATACCATTAATACATCAAATATGATAATTTGTTTTTATATTCATGGTTCCACGGCAACTGCCAAAAGAACAACTTCATGAGGAAATGAATTCATATTTGTACATGTATGATAAACTAGTATATCAGGTCATATATTGTAAAGGTTTGGTTTATTTTTGTTTTACGTCCTACAAACAACCAGGTTAATTTAATGACGTGGCAGGTTTAGATGGTTGAAAACCGGAGTATCCCCAGAAAAAACCCATCGACCTACGGCCAGTATTTTGCAACTGCCCTTCGTGTGATTCGCGACACAGATGTAGAGGGCTAGTGGTAGAACGCTATAGTATATATATCCACTCCGCAACCGCGACCCAAAAGTTACGGTTAAATGAATGAAATCTTGATAAGAAAACTTTACTGGCAAACTTGTAGACTAAACTTTAAACGTTAATTTAGAATCATTAACATTAGAACGAGATAGCTCTGTTCACTCATTCTTCGCCGCTTTAGTCCATTTAGCCTGTTAGGTCACCCTAAGTAAAAGCCAGCCTAATGTCAAATGTATAATTTACCGTTATTATTAATGAAGGACATTAATTGATTTGATGACGTCGGTAAAATATGTGCGAAATTTTATAACGTCATTCATTCCGACGTCATTATCGCCGCATCTGGGACCATTTTGTCAGTCGCCATCACATATAATGTTTTAAAATACATATTTGATAATGCAATAGAATATATTTTATTAAAGAATGATATATTTCAAACACAAGGCTCAAGTTGAAACCGGCTTAGAGGATATCAAAGAGACATTCATGACTGAAGTTAAAATTGACCTCAAATCACAAGTTATAACCCTGGTGGATGAGAGACACAGAGAATTAGAAGAAAGGAAAAATAAGAGATTAAACGTCATTCTCTTTAATGTCCCAGAGAATGGCCAAAACAACATCGAAAGGAAGGCAAATGACCAGAAGGACGTAGATGGCCTTACGAGAAGCCTGATAAACAAAGAGGTCAAACTAACCACCCAATTTAGA
The DNA here is from genome assembly GCF_041381155.1 of Argopecten irradians. NCBI lineage: Eukaryota > Metazoa > Mollusca > Bivalvia > Pectinida > Pectinidae > Argopecten > Argopecten irradians. The sequence goes on along the minus strand of NC_091145.1, from coordinate 12,930,601 downwards.
ATGGGTAAATATGACGCATCTAAGATCAGGCCACTACTATTGGTTTTAGAGGAAAAATCTGAACGAAAATCCTTGTTAGAAAATGCTCGTCATATATCCATGAAAGCTCCGAGTCATCTAAAACAAGTAATATCAAAAAGTGACCAAACCAAGTTACAAAAAGATGAAAGAAAGAAAAAGAGAGAAGAGAAGGGAACCTTAAATCCACATACATCCCAACAGAAATGCATCCGAAGTAGCGATAGTTACCCCAGGGAAAATATACTGCCCAGAAGACAACCTATGGGAACAAGAGGTAGAGATGTTCTAAACAAACAACATATCTCTATGCTGAATTGAATAGAGAATATGATCACAGAAGATACAGCTAGCGTCCTACAAAACATGGACAACATGGATTTAAGTCCCATACCTCAAAGAGGCCTACTGAGCAGGGGAAACAACGAACAACAATCCACGGTACTAGAGGAACTATATTCTCAAGATACTCTACTTGACTAAAGAGATGACATCACATTTCCATATACTGAAACAACAGCCTTTGGAGACACAACCGGAAACACCACCGTTAATGAAAGGATAAATGAAGAACCTACATCACAGAGTGATGATCATAGGATACTGATTTTACCAATTTTATTTTATTTCGTGAATTGTAAGAAATTAAAGTATTATACAATAATGTGGATACACTCACAGTGACTAAATAGGCGGAACTGGAAGTGGAGATCGCAGAAAGGAATCCGGACATTTTATGTGTATCCGAGATATACCCAAAATCAATCTATATCAATAATGACAACCAAGCTTACTTAATAGACAACTTTAGTGCACATTTCGGGGAAACATCGGGAAAGCGTGGTGTTGTCATATTTATAAAAACTTCAATTCTCCATGAAAATGTAAAGTTTGAATCAACCTTTGGAGAATTCGTTCTCTGTAAAATCAAACTGAGAAGAGGAGATACCCTACTAGTAGGATGTATATAAAGAAATCCTAATAGTAACAAGGAGAACGATAACAAATTGTTAAATCTCATGGAAACCATCTCACTAGGAAACTACTCGCATATACTTTTGGTTGGAAATTTTAACTGCAAGGATATTGATTGGGATGCTAATAATCCTTTGTAGGTGAGCTTCATATCGCCACAAGGTTGTTAGAAGCAAGTCAAGATTGTTTCCTCACACAACATGTCAAGAAACCTACAATGTACCAGAATAAGAGAAAATCAAACACCGTCATTGCTGGATCTCATTATAACTAACGAAGAAGGAAAGGAATGATAACAGACATCAAATATAATCCAGGATTGGGAAAAAGTGACCACCTGTTACTGGAATTCAACTTGACTTGTTACTCAGAAAATTTGGAATCTAATATCGAAAAAACGTAACTTCCACAAAGGCGACTATAAAGCAATTATTGAAGAGCTGACTGACTGAACATGTCATCGATGTAAATGCAAGTATGAAAGCAGATGAACATTGGAATAATCTTGTGGATCTTCTAGCTACCGGTTTTAAGAAACACATACCAGTAAACAAGAAACATATCAATGAACACTGCAAACCGTACATAGATCGTGAGGCAACTGATGCTGTTCGGAAAAAAACATAAGGCATGGACAAACTACCTTCATTGCAAAACGAAAAATAACTAACAACTTTACAAGATCGCTAGAAATAATGCTATAACATCACTACGAAGATCACAAAGGGGATATGAACGTTGTATTGCATTGTAACATAAAGGAAAATCCCAAACGCTTTTGGAACTACGTAAGATCGAAGACTAAAACCAGATCAACAATTACAAGAGTTTTGAAGCCCAATGGTGAATCAACAGAGTCTGATGCAGAAACAGCAGAGGTAATGAATGATTTTTTTGTGTCTTTGTAGAAGATGAAGTCATAGAATTGCCTCCATTTCCCAGCCGAAATTTTACATTCCCTTTAGAAAACACCGAAATTACAGAAGAGTTGGTTTTATAGGCATTTTCGAAACAGAAATCAAACAAATCACCAGGACTAGACGGAATCCATCCTAAACTGCTAGTGGAAACAAAAAACATCATAGTTAAACCGCTAACTATCACCTTTACGAAATCAATGAACGACGGAATAGTACCATCTGAATGGACATCTGCTAATGTTTGTCCAATCCGCAAAAAGGGATCAACCAAAAACCCTAACAACTATCGACCAATTAGCCTATCATCATTGCCGTGTAAAATCCTGCAGAGAATCATCCGTGACAAAATTGTCGAACATATGACAGCAAATCATCTTTTCTCACCTGATCAACATGGATTCATGCCTGGTAAATCATGCGCTACTCAACTTCTGGAGGTTATTGAAAATTGAAATTAACACAAACATTGAATAATGGAAGTAATGTGGATGTAATATGTTTAGACTTCAGCAAAGCCTTCGATAAAGTGTCACATAGGCTACTCCTGCACAAACTAGAGGCATATGGGATCAGAAGGAAAATCCTCATGTGGACACGCACATTCCTATCCGATCTAAACCAAAGAGTAATCATTAACGGGGAAAGTTCTACAAGCAGGAAAGTCAAGAGCGTAGTACCACAAGGGAGTGTCCTCGGACCTATTCTTTTCCTGATTTATGTCAACGATATCCCTGAAATTATGAACCGTGTGGTTAAACTCTTTGCTGACGACACCAAACTATATTCTAAAACCAACAATGCACAAGATTGTCTAGAACTCCAACTGAACATTGACAAGATCACAGACTGGACAGACAAATGGCTCATGAAATTGAATAAAGATAAATGCAAACATATGGAAATAGGTAACCTTCCCAAAATCAACCAATACTATATAAAAGATGGTAGTATAAGGATACCCTTGGAGAAAATGACTACTGAAAAGTATCTTTGAGTTTTAGTTGACCACAAACTGAAGTTTACCAACCACGTCAACAAATCTGTAGCAAAAGTCAACAGCATATTGGGAACTATCTTCAGAACCTTTGTGTATCTTGAAAACCAAACTTTTACCACACTCTACAAAACTCTTATCAGGCCTCATTTAGAATATTGTTCTGTGATATGGTCTCCATGGTTAAAGAAAGACATCAAAGCACTAGAAAATGTCCAGAGAAGAGGAACCAAAAGGCTAACTAAACTCAAAAACCTTCCAAATTCTGAAAGGACCAGAGCCTTGGGAATTCCAACACTGGAATACAGACGATTACAGCAGATATGGTGGAAACCTATAAAGTCCTCAATAAAATAGACATTGCCAACAGTGAAAATATGTTCACCCTAACGAGACACGCCAGAACCAGGGGACACGACAAAAAGCTGTTTAAGAAACCCTTCCGCCTTAACACATCAAAGTATGTTTTCAGTAACAGAATCATTGAGTCCTGGAATTCCCTTCCCAGAGAGGTGGTCAACGCAGAAAACATTAACATCTTAAGCACAGACTGAACAACCACTGGAAGAACCACGTCCTGAAATTCCAACCATCAACCTAGTGCAACTACTGATATATATATATATATATATATCTTACTAGAAATTAGGAATACTATTATATATACATATGCTTACGCAATCACACGTATAACTTTTAACCATTTATGTAAATATTACCATATATCTATATAAGCAAAATATGGCTTTCCAATGATGTTGGACTGATATACTGATGTGATTTATCGCTAAAAACATTTTATGAAACTTATTCAAATCTGGATCTTATTAACATATCACTCAAGGTTGCGGTATGCACTCGACCCATCTGGCTAATCTCAAATGTTTATACATATCCGGGTGATGATTTGTTATCATTTCGTGTACAACATTGTAACAAGTTACAATAATGACAAAATAAAAGGAAATGCCGGCTAAATCAAAGCACTTCACAATCATTCCATCAATACACAAATGAAAGAATGAAACATTAGTATGCCTATTCATGATCAAGATTCTTCTCAAGTTATAAATTAGTCTGTAGATTTAATATTTTTGAACACTTTTTTTCCTTTTATTAACAGAATGGCACTCCGAAGTCTATGGAAAAGAAATAAATCTTTCAACCGTTGACGTAGAAACTTTGAACAGAACTTTAGCAAAATTTTATTGCGAGGCAAGACCCAAGAATGTCCAACAGAGATCAGAAAAAAATGGTATCCCCACAACACGCAGCCGAGTATCATAAAAATACACTTAAAAAGTTGAGAGGCGCTATCAACAGAAAACTTTAGGAATTGGGAAGGGATGTAGACATTGTGCGAGATAAGGAATTCAAACAATGCAATATAACATTAAATGGTCTTTTCAAACAGAGAATGGCATTGGGCATTTCAAGACCGACAGCACATAAAGCTATAATATCTCCGTGCAATTTGAAAAATCCCTACCTACTTTTTAAACGGGGCCATGTCCTCTCCATTCATCCTAAGGCAAGCTGTATGGTATCACTTCATGTCATGCGGTGTAGAATTTCATCATCAACTCAAGTTTAACAGTTTGGCTTTTCCAAAGTGATGAAAATGGCGATTACGTCACACTGAATCACGAAGTTCAACAGAAAAACTTTCAAGGGGGAATATGCGCCGCCGAGGCACAGGCAGACAAACGAATGTATACCACTGGAAGTGACAATTGCCCTGTACAACATCTCCAAACGCTGATCCAGAAAACGGACCGAACAGCCGAAAAACTTTTCAATAAATACATCTTAAACACGTCGTCTGATGGGCTGTGGGATTCAAACAAGCCGCTAGCCCAGCGGACTTTTTCCAACTTTATGGTGGAAATATGCAAAGGCGCGGGGCTTGACAACAAATACACTGCCCACTGTCTGCGGGCCACAGCGATTCATGCTATGTCCGAATCAGATTTCTCAACACGTAGTATCATCTGGCCACCGATCCGAGTCATCAATCAGGTCTTACAATAGATCATTTTCCAGTGATCAGAAATGTCGTCAGCGCTGTCGGCCGTAGCACTCGGAGATAACCGTCCGTGTTCATCAAAATTAATACCGCTTCCGGCTTCGTCAACGATTACGAGTCCTGCAAGCCCAAACCAGCTTTCTTCCGTGTCATTTCCCGACTCTGCAACTCGTCAAACAATTGCTAACAGTACTTCATTCACTCCTGGCATGCTGTCACACTCAATATTTCACGGGTGTCATTTCAACTTTCATCAGTGACTCTGACAACCACGCTGTTGGTGACCGCTTCACATAAGACGCGTACGGCGCGGATGTAGAATTACATAATTCAGTTATGTTTGAGAAATGACGATCAATTTTCTCAAAAGTTGCATTAAAATCGATTTTAGGTTTTGAAACGATGACAATATATCAATAGGTTTTCTTTCTGTATTAATAAATATACACAGTTTTCTGATACTATGTTTTGTGTACTTGATTTCCTTTCCCGCCAAATCGTAACTATTGGTCCACTGTTAATCAGTCACTCGGCTATTTCCGCCAATGCGTATAAGAAAATAAAAAATAGATTTTTTTTTTGATGAATTATGTAATAACATTGAAAAAGGATTGAAATGTAAATAAAAGGAATAATTGTAATTTTCTTGTTATTCACTGGTGTATGAACTGTATTTTGTGACAGATATTTCAACATGACGCGCTATCGCGCGTCATCTAAAATATCTGTCAAAAAATGCAGTTCATACACCAGGGAACAACAAAAAAAACAATTATTCCTTAAATGTGAGTGATAAAAACTGTAACTTTTGATAAATAACGTTGTTATAATATGATCGCATTACCTACTAATAACAGCGTGCGTCCAAATGTGCGATCTGTGCCAGTGGCGTCGCTAGCAGGAAATTAATGTACACGCAAAGTGGAGTGCGAGCGCCGAAGGCGCGAGAAAACGGTTCTTTAGGGGTCCGGGGGGTTCGCCCCCTGGGAACAAAATACGATTTAGAATGGCTGGGGTGAGTTTTACGATGTTTTTTTTATGATTTTAAAGCGTTCTTAACGTGGTAATGTTGTTAAGTAAACATAAAACTGAAACGGATTAATTCATATTGCAGATTGAAAATTACCTATATTTAGAAATTATAATTGTAAAAATCGCCGGGGGCGTGAGAATTTTTGTGTTTTAGGGGGTCCCCACAGGAAAAAAATACGATTTAGAATGGCTGAGATGAGTTTTACGAAGTATTTTTATGATTTTAATCAGTTTTTTGCGTGGTAATTAAAACAAAACACCCACTGAAAACGGATTAATTCATATTGCAGATTGAAAATAAGCTATATTTAGAAATTCGAATTGTAAATGTCGCTATATCTGTATGCAATTATATGTTTACATTCTATTTTTGCCAAACGCGGGTGATTTTCCTACTAGACAATTAAAGTACATGTAAGTGGTGTTACTCCATTGGATCATTTGTACACGTGAAAACGCATACGATCAAATGAAAATTGAATGTATAAATGTATTCTTTATTTGCACACAATTTTATTGTGATAGCGACGAAGACTAGTCATACATCAATGTTCAGTGTAACAACATCCTCCTGGTTTTTTGCAAATCGAAAATGTCAATGACGATATCGACGTCTATTGGCAGTGGCGTAGCTAAAAAAATAGATAAATGAATTTAAAAAAAAATCATATTTCTTTTCAAAATCAGAACAACACGTAGAAACCGAGATTAACATTATTAAATTTGTTATCCGGCTCGCTTTTTATTTTTAGGTTTACTTTTTTTTCGGAAAATTATATTTCCTTTCCTTTTGCAGAAACATTGGAAACGACATTCTTCTTGATAACCAAGAGTCCTAGAGGCCCAATATTTTACCTGTGGCATGCGGGGATGCTGGCCTATCAAGATTATTCAAATGAATGACCTTAACCTTCATTCAAAGTCGCAGGGATCAACAATTAAACTAAAACCTTTATACAACTTCCTCTTAACAACAAAGAAGCCTAGAGATCTTATATTGGGCCTGTGGCACGATGGAATGAAGGGCTGCCGTATTGGTTCAAATGAATGACCTTGACATTCATTCAAAGTCGCAGGGATCAATTAAACTAAAACCTTTATACAATTTCCTCTTAACAACAAAGAAGCCTAGAGATCTTATATTGGGCCTGTGGCACGATGGAATGAAGGGCTGCCGTATTGGTTCAAATGAATGGCCTTGACATTCATTCAAGGTCACAGGTGTCAAATAGGCTAAACTCTTTAGACGACTTCTTATAACCAAGATTCCTAGAGACCTGATTCTGGACCTGTTGCACGCCTGGATGATGGACTACCATGTTGTTCAAATAAATGACCTTTGCCTTTATTTAAGGTCACGGGGGTAAAATAGGCTGAAATATATTTAAAATACTTTTTCTTAATAATAAAACATCCTAGAAACCTGATATTAGGCCTGTGGCATGCTGGGATAAAGGACTACTAAATTTGTTCAACTGAATGACATTGACCTTCATTCAAGGTTGATTGGGTCTAATAGGCTATTTCTGAATTTGTTCAGTTGTTTGTCTGTCTGACCTCATATGAAACATACACGAAAGTATGTTCGTTTAATATGCAGTTTCTGTCCTGACTGTTCGTCAGGACGTGTGCATAGACATATGATACCCGTGGGCAGCTGATGTATGCACAATGTAACGTCAGTTATAGTAACTTCTGGAGTATCAAGGTTGCGTACATACATAAAGGTCATTCATCGTCGTATACGTAGCTAAATATCTTTCGAATATGTAATACACGCTATATCTAGTGTGAAATATTACAATATAAAGTAAGAATGGGCATTTTTTGGTTCTGCATTTGCTAAATATAAGGTGATTTAATTACGATATTTCGTTATATTTAACCCAAAATTCCAAAATGCGCTGTGTGCGATAAACTGTATCGCAGATTGCACAGTTGGACGCACGCTGGTTTTGGTAGGTTATGCGATCATACAATAACGACTTTATTTGTCAAAACTTACAGTTTTTGCCACTCAAATTTCGGATACTGCACCATGTATTGCTGTGGGGAGGCAGCAACATCGTAAAGTTCCATTAAAAAGAAAATATTTTTCTCTAGCTATTTCCTGTCTTGTCAAGTTATAATTCAGAATTCTTCTCAATATTCAGATAAAGCCAGCAACGCATATACAGCACATACATTCTGATATAGCAGAATCAAATATCTTAATAAATGGAATGCTCTACAAGTCTGCAAGAAAGAGTTTTATACATTATCTTATTGCTCTCCTTCGTTCTGACCGTCATGAGAAAAAATGTGTCCCATAGACTATAAATATGTATAAGAGAGCAAGGCCGCATGTAAACTACAGGCACTAGGGTTTCGAACCTATGCGACACGATAGTTTTATACAATACTTATTGAAGCTAAATTAGTTCTCGAGATTCCCTGTTAGAAGCAGATTTACAAGATATTCAAAATTTCCAAACATCATACCTTAAAATTTGAAACTGACGCAATATGAACATTTACCTGGCTATGCAATCTTATGCTCAAAAAGGGGATTTCCACAAATCATTTTTGGTTTTACTCCGGGGTACTTTATTGTCCACATGTACATGTGTATATTTGCCAGGAGGTATGTCTCAGTATAATCATAGATATAAATGTGCAACTGAATACAATTTATAATCATCATTTTATTGGTCCGATCGTTCTTTATGTCGTTCGTTCATTGCTCTTTTTTTCTTTTGATTCGTTCGTTCGCTCGCTCATTCTTCATTCATTAGACTTTAAAAAGCAAAGGGAAAGAGCATTAAAGCAAGCGTCTGTTTGCTAACATTACTTGTATCATTACTTGGGTGGAAATCTCGTGTTGTGATCGGGATTAAATCTAGCTATTTTCTTGTTTGTTGTCAGTTTTCCCAGATCACACAACATACCTACATGCAAACAGATGTCGATTTCAGATGTATATAGGTAGGGAAATTGAATTGGACTTGAAGTTTGATGTAGTTATTTTATTTACTTTCCTGTCTGTCTGATCTATGTTTAACTCGTAGGCACGAAACAATGGAAAATTAAAAAACGGAAAGCTTGTGTTTTCATTTGTGGGTGTTTGTGTTTATTATTCTGTATTGCCAAACAAACTACAAAAAAAATCATGTTATGTGTTTATGTTTAGGCTATTATGTATCTACATCTGATGATTTGAAACAAGAGGCCAAGAGGGCCTGTATCGCTCACCTGTTTGTTTGTTTGTTTGTTTTGTGTTTTTTTTGTTTTTTTTTTACAATGGTTTTATAGTTATATTAGTTTAACGTCCTATTAACAGCCAGAGGGAGGGGGTCAGCCCCACCATTTGTACAATTTTGAATCCCCACCCTATAAGGATGCTACCGTTGCATTATGAGTGCTATCACATGCTTAGTTTCAGAGAACAAGTCGTTTATATGAAAATTTCCAAAATGACCACTTTTGGCCTCGCCCCTAAGGGCCACAGGGGATCAGCCCAACAATTTGTAAAATGTTCAATTAGTACCCCCTAGGGATGCTACCAGTCAAATTTTGTTTAATTCAGACCAGCGGTTATGGAGAAGAAGTCGATTGTTGACGGACGACGGACGCCGGACGCCGCGGTATCGCATAATCTCGCCTTGGTCCTTTGGACCATGTGAGCTAAAAACGAGGCCTAGAGGGCCTTTACTGCTCACTTGGTTTTTATGCTAAGTAACTTTGAGATGATCCCCTCTAGAGCTCACATTCACAGCTTATTCTCACGTCCGTTTAGTTGATGAAAATGTCTAATAGTATGTCTATGCGGCAATCGGTCTTTGATGTAAAGTTGTTCTGCAACAAATGTACCGTTGTATGATATGAGACCTGTATTTTAAGGTGATCAAAAAGGAAAATCATTTGTAGGCAGTCATGTATGTTGTACTTGTTTGAAATATGGAATCTATATGATCACTGAATTAGGCGTAAAATATACTTGTTTTGATAAGTTTACCTTACTGTAACCTTGAGTGAAGTTCAAGGTCAATGAAATAGCATAACTTTTGTAGATATCTGTACATTTTGGCGGAAAACGAGCATAACTTTTGTAGATATCTGTACATTTTGGCGGAAAACGACAAAATCGCCATTTTTCAAACGGCTATATCTCCGCCATTTTGGATCAGCTGACAAGATGTCATTATATATTTCTGAGAGTAAGCCCTTTTATATTCAACTTTCAAAACGTTTCTGTGGCAATTTTCATTTTTGACCTTTGTTTGACCCCGTAGCGATCTCTTTGCCTTGACATAATCTCTGATAACATGTAATGAACAAAACACGCGCTATGTCACGATCTACCTCAATGACTAAACGTTGACAACGTACAGAGCACGCTTATGAAGTTATGAACGTTTAAAGTTTGTTCGAAATAGTAGCTTTTTACGTCTGTGACCTTGACCTCGAACATTTATGCAAACAATCGAACGTAAGTTTCAAGATCTCGTGTACGTTCATAACATGTCCGAAGTTGAGCGAAGTACCGTGTTCCGTAAGTGAGATATCCTGCTTACAAGATTTGTAGAAATAAGAAAAAAATGTAAGAAGAAGAAAAAACAGAACAATAACAATAGGGATTTCCATCCGTAAATGGAAATCCCTAATAAGAAAAAAACAGAATACAATAGGGATTTCCATCCTGAATGGAAATGATGGAAATCCCATAATTAGATGATAAGGCTAATTCTGATTCTAAAACAGATCATAGGGCAGGTGTGGGGTCTCCTTCTGGTCCTGTTTGCACTAACTGCAAGAAAGTAGGGCATGCTATGTCTGAATATTATTCTCTCCAGCGTAAGGAGCAAAGGCGTATACAGTCAGTTCCTTCTGTGTTAGCCAGGTCAAAGCTTATTCAGAAACTTAGTGATATTGTGGAAGATTCTAAAGTGTCTGTTTAGATTAAGAGCTCAGAGTCTGATAGTGTCTTGGAGAAGTACTCCCCTTTCATTTCTGAAGGTTTTGTTTCACTTACTAGTGATAGTACCAACTTGAAACCTGTGGAGATTTTGCGAGATACTGGGGCTTCTCATTCTTTGATATTAGATGGCTTAGTGCCTTTGTCTGAGGAGACCTCATCTGGTAGTAGTGTTTTGCTTCAAGGTGTAGAGCTAGGTTTTGTTAACGTGCCTCTCCATTATTGCCTTAATTTAAGGTCAGACTTGGTAACTGGGCCTGTCACCATTGGTGTTAGACCGGAACTTCACATAGAGGGCGTGTCTCTCATGTCCCCTTAGTGTCCAGTATCCCTGATAAAACAGGTGGTGCTTAGACTATTCAACAGGAATTTCCTAGTATTTTCCCTTCTTGTGCTGTAACTCGTTCAATGAGGAAGAATTTTCTGATGTTGCAGTAATTGAGGTTCATTATAGTCCAGGGTTAGGTGACACTTTCTTCGCTCATGATATTGAGAATGTCGGGGGCAAGTGTGATCTTTTGAGCAATCATGTAGACTTTAATAGTGATAGAGTTGTTCCTAACAAAGATACTTCTTTGTCTGACATGATGAGTGAAGCATCTTTGTATAGAGGGGAGCTTATAGTAGAACAGGAGAAAGATGCTGAAATCTCCTTATTGTGTAATCGAGCTTTGAGTGAGGAAGAGTCTAAGAAAGTCCCAGTTTGCTACTTCCGTAGGTCAGGTGTGTTAATGCTTAAGTCGCGCCCCCCTGATGTGTCTCCCGAGGAAGACTGGAAGGTTGTCAATCAAATAGTTGTCCCACCGAGGTAGAGGCAAAATGTTTTGAGTTTGTCTCATGACGTACCTATGGCATGGCATTTAGGTGTGATCAAGACTTATAACAGGATCTTAGATCACTTTTTTGTCCCAGTTGAAACAGGATGTGGCTGATTTTTGTAGATCATACTGTAAGGTGGTAGGGAGACATAATCAGAAGATCCCTGTGGCACCCTTGCAACCCATTCCAGCATTTGAGGAACCATTTAGTAGAATCGTTATAGCCTGTGTAGGTCCTCTACCCAAAACGAAGTCTGGGAATGACTATCTTTTAACTATTATGTGTGCTTCCACACGCTTTCCTGAAGCCATTCAACTCAGGAATACTAAGGCCCTAACATCGTCAAGGCTTTGGTTAAATACTTTACACTGGTTGGTCTTCCAAAAGCTGTCCAATAGGACCAAGGTTCGAATTTCATGTCTGGTATTTTTCAACAAGTCATGTACCAGCTCTAGATCAAGCAGTACAAGTCTCGTGCTGCATCCAGAGTCTCGGGGTGCTTTAGAACGTTTTCATCAGACATTGAAGAATATGATAAGATCTTATTGTTTTGAAAACAAAAGAGATCGGGACGAAGGCATACCTATGTTGTTATTTGGCGTTAGAGAATCTGTACACAAATATCTTGGTGTCAGTCCCCTTTGAATTTGTGTTTGAAAATTTTGAAAGACTAAATTTTGGGCGAAGATTCTAAAGTGAATCTCTTAGAGTATGTGTCTAACTTTAAGCAAAGGTTGACAAGGGCATGTGAGTTGGAAAAAGAAAATCTGGCCGTTACTCAAACCAAAATGAAAACATGGTATGATAAAGACGCCCGTGCAAGAAGTTATGATCCAGGTGACAAAGTGTTGGTCCTATTACCAATACCGGGTCAGCCTTTGCAAGCATGGTATTTTAGACCTTCTGTTGTTTAAAAAAGGTCAATGATATGAACTACATTGTAAAAATTCTAGGGAGGCGCAAGAAAACTCAATCATGTCATATTAATATGCTTAAGATATGTAGATAGACTTAGATGGGGATGTACAAGATGTCGGTTAAGACTGTGGTGTTAAGTTACGGAACTCAGATGTGCTCGCAAACTTAGATAAGAAACTATGTCATGTATCGGAAAAGGAACGAAGTGAACTGAAAGATCTGATACTTGAGTTTAAACATTTGTTTCCGTATACACCAGGCAAAACAGATGCTATCTATCACGACGTGGATGTGGTCGATGCGCAACCTATCAAGCAACATCCTTACCGGCATTGAACCAATTTAATGTATATCCCTGCACCACAGTTGTGCCTGTGTTGGTCTTCACCGACCACAACCCTTTGACTTTTATTAGAAAATGGAAAACAAAAATCAAAGAATTCTCAGGTTGAGTTTGACTTTGGGAGAGTACAATCTTGACATCAAACATTACAAAGGAAAAGACAATATTCTGACTGATGCTTTATCAAGGATTTAAATGTTACTTGATATTTCAAGAAAAGTGAGTAACTTTTGTAATTGAAAAATAATGCAAATTCACTTTCTACTGTTTTTAAGTCTATATAATAATGCCTTACCTATTTTCTATACGCTAATCATCTTGATTTTATTATGAAAATTAAATACCATTCACTTTAAAGGATCAAGGGAGTATCTGAATGGTGAAAATGTAAAGATCAAAACACCATAATTTTTGACAGATTCATCGCTTAATTCAAAACGCTCTGATGACTACTTTTCTCTATTATATTTAAGCTTACGATCAAAATATGTTGTTTTCATGATATTTAACAGATTCACTGCTTAATGTAAAACGTTCTGATGACTAACTTGCTCTATTATATTGCAGTTTAAGATCACAATATCTTGTTTTCATATTTTTAGACGGATTCACTGCTTAATACAAGACGTTCTGATGACTACCTTTCTCTATTAAATTATATTGCAGCTTAAAAGCTGTTGTTTCTAACAAATTCTGGGGTCAGGGAGTGGTGTGGTATTGAGGCGACGTAGAATTCTTGGTTCCTGGGTTAAGCAATAGGGTGGGGATCAATGAGCACACAATTAGTCATCACAGTGGATCCTCATACCAGTTGTCATCACAGTATATCTACATACCAGTTTTCATCACAGTATATCTTCTTCACACATGTGTCATCACAGTGAATCGCCATACCAGTTGTCATCACAGTATATCTTCATCCCAAGTGTCATCAAAGTGAATCGTCATACCAGTTGTCATCACAGTGAATCCTCATATACCAGTTGTCATCACAGTGAATCCTCATACCAGTTGTCATCACAGTGAATCTTTATTTCATACAGTTGTATCACATATCCAGTTGTCATCACATCACAGTATATCTTATCCAGTGTCATCAAAGTGAATCCATACAGTTGTCATCACAGTATATCTTATCCAGTTGTCATCACAGTGAATCCATCTTCATCACAGTAATCCCAAGTTGTCATCAAAGTGAATCGCCATACCAGTTGTCATCACAGTATATCTTCATCCAAGTGTCATCAAGTGAATCCCATACAGTTGTCATCACAGTATTCCAGTTGCTCAGTATCATCAGTCATCACAGTTATCGTCAGTATGTCATCACAGTGAATCGTCATACAAGTTGTCATCACAGTATATCTTCATCCCAAGTGTCATCAAAGTGAATCTTCATACCAGTTGTCATCACAGTGGATCCTCATACCAGTTGTCATCACAGTGAATCTCATACAGTTGTCATCACATTATATCTTCATCCAAGTGTCATCAAAGTGAATCGCCATACCAGTTGTCATCACAGTATATCTTATACCAGTTGTCATCACAATGAATCCTCATATCAGTTGTCATCACAGTTACCATCCAAGTGTCATCAAAGTGAATCGCATACATGTCATCACAGTATATCTTTATACCAGTTGTCATCACAGTGAATCGTCATACAAGTTGTCATCACAGTGAATCATCATATCAGTTGTCATCACAGTATATCTTCATCCCAAGTGTCATCAAAGTGAATCGCCATACCAGTTGTCATCACAGTATATCTTTATACCAGTTGTCATCACAATGAATACTCATATCAGTTGTCATCACAGTTTATCTTCATCCCAAGTGTCATCAAAGTGAATCGCCATACCAGTTGTCATCACAGTGTATCTTTATACCAGT